>NC_057796.1:346217388-346249930 GCF_018294505.1 Triticum aestivum
TGGGGCACCTAGGTGCCTGGGCACCTTGATCGGGTCCAACCCGCTAAGCCTTTTTGTTTTAAGCGACATGCATCCTCATTGATTTGTTTCCTAATTTACTTGCATGTAAAATAATCCATGTTTGAGATAGCGTCAATCATTTTAAACTTTCTAATTTGGTACGTCTCCTGTTTATTCCTTTGTATGAATATACTTGTCATATTTTTGGTATGTGTATACCTGAGATACGAATATGTGAAACTTGAGAGTATCCAATATATAAGTTCATAGTCAAGATATTTCTTCGTATGTACCGTACGTACATACCTAGATGTGAAATTTATGTGTACGTACCCATAAATATCGCATATATACATATTTTCTGGGTATGTACTCATACATTTAATGTCAGGTATGTAGTTGTGGAGAAATACGTCGGGTATGCACATACGTGAAAATGTATTGAGTACTTTACATCTCGCATATCCATAAATATCCCGGGTATGTGGTTGTTCGGTATTATACCTAATGATAATATTTATGTGTTGGTGTTATACCTAATCAAAATACACATACTCAGGGTATTGTACCTAATAAAAATATGGGCATACTCAAGATACCCATGTGTATGTGCTACTAATTCAACTAAAATACGCATGCATACCCTGCTAATTACAAATAGTTTTTCTATCTTTCTAATGAGTATCATGTACCTTCCATCTATGAAACATCAAACATGGCAAGAAATAAGAGACAATTAATCACGGCACATTTATTATTTCTTTCTCTCTCCTATTATGTCTTCCAACATGAAACGTTGCCATGCATGGTGTGCGGGGCCTTATTTATGGCATTCAATTAGTGATTATATCATAATTATTTTGATCAGCGGTTTCAAATGGAATAATCCATTAGCAAACATACCCGTTATGATAACACGCATCTAAATGCAATCTAATGGTGGAAAGGCTAGGAGCCTGGGCACCTAGGTGTCCCAAACAGCCGTCCTATATATATGAGTTTATGTCCTCTACAACATTCACTTATGGCTAATTCTTCAAGTTGCTTTTTCTGCCAAGTGAATGTGATCGGACCCTTCCCCCTCTATGCTATACTCAACCCAATCTATTCACAAATTCTTCATGTGCGTTCTATTTGAAACTCGTTCAAAATCTTCACTGTGTCCTTGTCAGCTGAAGAATTTGCGAACGGAACGTTAAAACTTATCTTATCCAAATTTTCGGCTTTGCCGCTCAAACCGTTCCGCATCCCACGAAATACTTATCTATTTACCCACGATCTAACACGATCTCCACTTCTCAGTACGTGGGTGACACATGTCAAGCGAATGAGAAGGGTCAGGGGCACGTTCGTCCAAATTCTTCGGGCGAACAATTTTTCACCGTGGCTATAAATACCCCCTCCCCTTCCTCACTTCCTTTACTCCGCTCGACCTCTCTCTAGCTCGAGCTTCTCAAACCCTAGCGCCGCCGCTACTTCATCGTCGCCGGTGAGGAAGAGCTTCACTGCCTCGACCTCATCACCATCGTACTCGCGCCGGCCGCGGAAATCTTCACTCCGCCGCCGCCGTAGCTGTCTTCCTCCACCGAGTTAGGGCGTGGAAGATCTGCACAGACAAACTTCACTTCTCCACCTCACAGTTCGTCATGTTCTTCATCCAGGGTAATTAAAAGTTACTTTTACTGCCCTCTTTGATCCAAATGATTTCTACAAAATCTTCAAAGGTGTTTATTCTTCAAATTCTTCACACACTAAACACCTCACATGTCATCTGTTCTTGATTCGTTTCTCTAAGGAATAATTTTTCTTCAAGATTCCTCAATTGTGTGGATCTTTGATCTATACAACTCTGGAACCTAAGACAAAGAACGCTTAGTGAAATTCTTCAAGACTCGTCTGGTCAAATTCCTCAAACTTGTTCTTTTTGAAAAACCTTCTGAGAACGCATATGACCTCTCCAAATTCCTCGCAACTATACTCTGTTCACAGGTACTCATGTCCGCTGCTGAATCTCTAGGTTCTCATCAACTTAACTCATTTGCAGCATTCCTCGAAGAAAAGTTGCATACTTCTTCAGAGAATTCCATTGTTCAAATTCCTCATCTAAAGAAAATGGCTGATGGAAAGAAGCCACAGCAGGGAGGAAAGAGGCCTGAGGTTAATACTGCTTTTGAAATCCCTGATGACATATACAAGGATTACTGCACTCCTAATGAGGACAAGTTTGGAAAAGAGGACAAAAATCAGCGCAAGGTGCGCATTCAGAGCATAGAAAGGAGATGGGCAAGAGAGTGGAGGGAGTACAGATATGTTACTCCCAAATACATGAAGAAATTCGCACTCACTCCTCCATGACCAAGACCTCCACTGGCACCTGGCCAAGAAGCGGATCCCACCAGCCTCAAGCGCGGTGAGGACTATCCTGAAGAATGGGCCAAGCGCCAAGCCAGAGAAGCAGTGAGGAAATTCAATGAAGACTCTGCTGCTGCTGCCGCTGAGGCCTCTGTTAAGCCGAAGAAATCCATGGCAAGAAGCCTGCGTACAAGTCTAGTGCTTCACCTTCAATGCCCTCACGGCCAGAATCCTCAAAGCCCTCACGGCCAATTCCTCACGCTGCTCCTGCTCCTCCAAAGTCCTCAGCTCCTCCTCCAAAGTCCTCAGCTGCTCCGACCAAGTCCTCGGCACCTGTGCATCTTTCCACGTGCCAAAGGACTACAGGCATCTCTATTGCCTCAGGAGCTTCACCTAGTTCCTCAGCTGCACCAAATTCTTCAACATGACCCTCTCTGCTGAAGACAAAGGCCACTGCTGGACGAGGTTCTCGCCCAAGTCCTCACAAGAAGTAGGTCGCCTTCCAAGTGCCGTCTGAAGAAGACGAAGCTGATGATGAAGAACTTGCTGAAATCATCAGAGATAGGCAAGTCAGGGCCGCTAGAGCCAAGGGCACAAATGTGCCACTGCTTTTGGATCCAAAGTCGATCCTCGATTACATTGATCTCTGGCACAAGGACCCAAACACTCCTATGCCTGATTTCAAGTTGACTCCTGGCCAAAATCATATGCTGACTGCCTTCATCCAAGAAGAGAAATGGAAATTTGAGAAGGCCAGGCAGATCAAGAAAGCGCAGTACAGGAAAGAGAAATTCCTGAAGAACAACGTTGTCTCTATGACAACAGATGATCTTGTGAAAATACAGTCTGAAATCAAAGTCCTCAGCGATGATTTAAATGCTTACTATGCTAATTGGCAAGGTGCCAAGGTCAGGTTTGTTAAACTGACTGAGAAGTTCACCTCCAATGTTGCAGCTCCAACGCAACAAGAAATTCCTCATGCTGAAGCATCTGCTCAGCCGACTGAAGAACATGCCAGCACCACTGATGACATTCAGGCTGCTGAAGAAAATGTGAGTTCCAGGGCTGATGACTGCATTCCAGCCACTGATGAAATTGCCAGGGCATCCACTAGTGGTGCGCCTGAAGAAAATGAAGAGGTCAGGGCAACTGCATCAGCTGTGCCTGAAGAAAATCAACAAAATTCCTCTGCTCCTCCTGCGCCTACCCCAACTCCAATTCTTCCATCCACATCAGATGCAAAGAAGACCAAGGCTGCAGAGCGTGCAGCAGTGAAGAAAAGGAAAGCATCAGCTCCTTAAGATTCTTCAGCTCCGAAGAAAATGAAGTCTCTGACCAGCTCATTTGCAAAGCCCATTGATGCTATTCCGATCTCAACCATGCCATCAAAGGACCTTGTTCCTTTTGATGAAGAATATGTGATCCCTAGCGGATCTGATGAAGAAAATCCTTCTGCTGCTTCGTCAGAGCAGATGGATGAAGAAATTGAAGTGGATGAAATCCCTTCACTCCAGCTATTTCCTCGCCTATGCCTCAGTTTACTGCTGAAGAGGCCGGCGTTGAAGAAATGGAAGATGAAGATGTGGACATTGGATGTACCACACCTGTGCTAAATGATGACTTTTGGGAAAGTCAGCACCCCAACTCTCCACTCTTCACACCATTGCAACAAATTCCTTAGTCCCCAGCAACTACAGTTCAAATGGGATCTGATGAACCACATGCCACACCGTCTGTCCATGAATAAATTCCAGCCACTAGTGCTGAAGAAAATGAAAATGAAAATGAAGAATTGAAGACCCAGGCTGTCACTGGAGTAGAAGCTGAAATTCCTCAGCATGAAGAACCTGAGATTGCGATTCCTGAGGTAATAATGCAATTGACTGACACTCCTCAGCCCAAACCAAAGGATCCATTCTAGAAGAAGCAGAAATTCAAGGCTGATGATTTCTTCGGCGAGCACATGTTCTTCACTGACTACAATCCCTATGATTCTGCTCGTCTTAGAAGGAAGCGCTTCTGGACCGCTAGTCAGGCCAGCTTCTATTCTTCACTACTTTTCAATAAGGACAAAGTCTTCGATCACGAGCATATTCCTCATGTGGACATGGAATCACTGCCATGCTTCACATCTGTCCTCAGTGTGCTTCATGACACAGGCCTCCTCAACTTTTGCACAGACATAGTTGATTGGAATGAAGAACTCATTCTTCAATTCTACGCAACTTTGCACATCACAGGAGATCCTGACGATGTGAACTCCTGGGTTTTGGACTGGATGACCGAAAATACTCACTATAAGGCACCGGCCACTGAATTACTTCACGCCCTGCCCATCAGTCCTCCACCTGAAGGAGCTCGTTGCATGTACCAAGAGCCTGAGCTTACTGATCACTATATGCAAGTGTTGATGAAGCCATTGAAACCAGGTCAAGCCTCAAGGACAAAATTCCTCGTGAAGGAATTGCAGTATGTACCAAGAATAGTCTATCGCATTCTGACGAAGACTATGAGTCCAATCAAAGGCCACGACTCATCTGATGAGGAAATTGTTGGGATCATGAAGAATCTGGTTTTCAAACATCATTCATGGCATTCCTGTCAATTATCACGATTTCTTCATGAGGACTCTGGCAAATGTTGCTCTTCACCGTTTGAGCTGAAGCCTTATGCACCGTGGATTATGAGATTCCTCAGAACAAGGTCTTCACTCAACTACAAAACTGATTTTCAGAATCACCTCAGCTACTTGCCCCCGATTGATGTCCTCAAGCGGACCTATTCCTCAGCTGATGAAAAGGGCAAGGCACCAGCCGTTATTGATGAAGGCATTCGTCCATTGGATGGTCAGTTTCGCAAAGCTGCATCTTATTCCACCAATGATGACTCTGCCACTCATGATTCTGCTGCCCATGCCTCCAAGCCAAATTCTCAAGCTACTGCTCCTCGTGTGATGACTGACCGCGAACTTCTGCTAAGTCTTCACCAGAAGGTGGATCGAAACCATAAATGGGTTAAGCGTCAGTTTGGTTCAATTCTTCACAACATGACTGCTACATATAATGCAGTGAAGAAAAACCATTACTACCTCCATGAAGTCTTCGGTCGCACCTGGTCTGTTCTGTCTCACATTTACGGCGAAGAAGAACTGAAGAACATGGGTCTCAAGGAGGACTTTGACAGGTCTGCACCACCACCAAAGAAATACAAGAAGGTCAAGGTTCCTTCCTTGGTGGCCAGCTCCTATTCTTCATCGCGCGAAACTGATGAGCATGAAGACTTGGACGACACTGCGGCAGGCCCTACATCAACAATCGACCCCAACAATGCTGGCGCTCCTTCATCAACTTGATATTCTTCAGGGGCATTAGTCCTCATTTTCAATCCTTTTGGTCATTCGATGACAAAGGGGGAGAAATTTGAGTTAGTCTTCAAGCGGATCTATTATATGGGCGCTTTTTTCTAAGTTACAACTCTCGTTCTTCTGATGACTTTGCTGGATCGAGTTGTAAACTTAAACTCTATGGTGGCCTGATACTTTTGCTGTTTCCTCTGCATGCTTATTCCTCGTTAATGTTATTGCACGCATGCTGAATTACATCAGTCACCATATTTCATCATGCATTTCAAATTCTTCATATTATATGTCAAATGCGTGTATGAATTACAAGATATAGGGGGAGATCTCCATGATTCAACTCTTCAAGTGTGCATTGCTTCAAAAGCAAATTCCTCACTATGCACATCTTCAGGGGGAGTTCTTCTATATCTTGCAATCAAATTCCTCAATATCAGTATTTACACTTCATATGTTTATCCCCGTTGAAAACATAACCTATATTGTCATCAATCACCAAAAAGGGGGAGATTGTAAGTGCATCTAGTGCCCCTTAGTGATTTTGGTGTATTGAAGACTTATAGGTTAAGAGACTAATGTGTTTATGAGTGTACACAGGTCTATAAGTCTATGAGGAGTTTGATATTTACAGAGAAAGTCGACCCCTAAAAATGAAGTTCTTCGACTGAAGACTTTGTATTTCTGAAGACTTTCTGAAGACTTTGAAAGTGAAGAAATTGGTGTGACCTTGAAGACTTGGTATTCATTTGAGGAACATGAAGCGTGAAGACTTTTGTATTCGTAGTTTCATTTTCTCTTTCTTGAGTCATACGAAACACCGTACTGTTAAAGGGGGTCGAGGAAATACTAAGGAAAAATTTCCATGTGATGCTCAACTCAAAATCCTACACCTACCAATCCCTTCGAGTGAAGCCATTGGAAATCTCATACAGTTCAGTCATATTCTTCAGTGACAGAGATGAAGTTCTTCTGGTCTCTAAGGAATTTGTTCTAACTGAAGAGTTAGGAATTCACCAGTGTGGATTGCCTACACAGTGAGGAACATGATAGCCCTGAGGAATTTGAGCCTCAAATTTCCGACCGTTGTTGTGCTACGCGCCAGCTGTCCCAAAATATCTTATCCACCTAACGGTCATATCATTGAAGGGAATTTATGTCTTATCATGTCGGGCTGCTCCCTAGGCTATAAATAGCCGCCCCTTACAACCACTAGCTGGTTGGCTGCTCCGAGAGAAACTGACACTTGTCATTTGAGAGCATCCCATCCTCCGAGGACTTTGAGCGAAAATCATCGAGTGAGGAAAACCAAAACCCAAACACCTACAAACCCAAAGTGATTGAGCATCACTTAAGAGATTGATCCTACGTGGATCCGATGCATGTTACCTTTGAAGACTATGCTTCTTCCAGATGGTTAGGCGTCATGGTCTAGAGCATCCAAGAGGAATTGTTGATCGCCGAGTGACCGAGTTTGTGAAGGTTCGGAAGTCACCTGAAGACTTACCACGAGTGATTGGGTGAGGTCTGTGTGACCTTAGCTCAAGGAGAATACGGTGAGGACTGTGTGTCCGGGACTGTGTGTCCTCAGGTTTAAATACCTAGCCGCTCCAACCAGATGTACAACTGAGACAACAGTTGGAACTGGTCTACCAAATCATTGTCTTCACCAAGCTTACTGGTTCTATTTCCTCAACTCTTTCATTTCCTCATTACTGTGTTGTGTGCTTGTCATATCTGTGTTTGAAGACTTTGACTGAAGACTTTCTCAATTTCCTCAGTTCAAGTTCTTCAGTCTGTTTGTCTTCATCTTGTGTTATCCTGTGTTTACGCTTTCTGTACTCTGTGCTTGTCTTCATTTCATCATGATGACCATGCTTGTGTTCTGATATGTTTACTTTTGAGTACTTATTCCGCTGCAAGTAGTTCTTCGCTAAGGAATTTCCTCACCTGCAAATTCCTCAGTGAAGAAATCATAAAAATCGCCTATTCACCCTCCCTCTAGTCGATATAACGCACTTTCATAAACGTTGCACCACAGAATAGCGTGTGCGATAGTTGTCGTGTACGACGATGTTACAACGGTCCGACGTTTCGTAATCCTGTCCGACACTCGTACGACGATTAGCTAATCTTCTTAACGGTGAACCATTTGTGATGGGCCGCGCATCATACACGTTCTATAATAGTGAACCGTTTGTGATGGGCCGCGCATCATAAACGTAGCACCATAGAATACCGGCTGCGATGGCAATGCGAGCAGAAACGAGTAGGAGTTGTCGGAGTAAATAGCCACGGGTAGCCTAACCGACTGCCCCTGGCTCTTCAGAAAATTATCAGGCCGTCTAGGCCTTCAAGCATTGGGCCGCCTTCCCCGGCCGGCTACCTCCGAAGCCGACTCTCAGAAGGCGACCCAGCCACAGCAACCTCCCCCCAAGATAATCACGGGGTGGTCGACTCCAAGAAGCCGGCCATAGAGGATGCCGACTTCCCAGAGCCGACCATGAAGAAGGCCGACTCCCCAGAGCCGGCCACGAAGAACGCCGACTCCAAGAAGCCGGCCAAGACAGCACCCACCAAAACTACACCCACATAACGGTGACAAGACGGGGTGTGGCCGCAGTGCGGCCCACTACCCCCGAAGCCCGAGGCAGGCATGGCCACAGGACGCCGTACGGGACGGCCATCTCCCGTCCGGCTCGGCACTGTAGCCATGCTGGCCTCAACGTCACCCACAACGGACGCCAGTACGACCCACGGGCGGCGGGCCCCTTTAGCCAGAGAGAGGCGCGAAGGCGGCCTGGCCTCCCCCAGTCGGGCAAGGGCGTAGCCGGCCCCTAGAAGCCGGCTACCCCCTCCCTCAAAGTATGTGCCACATTAAGGAGACAAGACGAGGTAAGGCTACAGTGAGAGCCCTCGAGGCGGCACACTGTAGCCACGCTTACCTCGACGGAGCCCTCGTCATCAGAGGCGAGGCTACAGTAAGCAGCCGCCGACAAGACCCTAGGCGGTGGGGCCGGCTTGTCGACCAAGAGGCCGGCAGCCGGCGGGACCCACCAGTCGGCGGGCCCCAACGGCCGGCGGAGAAGCCGGCGAGCGTAGACACTGACGGCTGGGGCCAGCGCCCAGCCGGATTACAATTGTACCCCCGGGGGGTAGGCCTATATAGACCCCCCAGGACACCCATGCAAAGGGTTGGCTTCTTAGCATTACACACACACACCATAGAGAGAGGGAAGCAAGATCTAGCCTTGCTCTTCTTCTCCCTTGAACCGAGCAGCTCTAGGAGCATTTGTAGCTACTCTTTCTGATCTAGTGATCATGCGGAGACCCCGCAGAGCAGGATTAGGGGTGTTATCTCCTCGGAGAGCCCCGAACCTGGGTAAGATTCGCCGGCGTGCATGTCTTCGCCTCATCCCGTTTCCAGGCACCGACGACGTCTTACTGGCACCCACTATGATAAGCCACCCATTGGCATATGTTGCACCTACCACCCGACATTTGGCGCCCACCATGGGGCCCGGTGCACCGTCGTCCAGAGACCTGTTCTGGACGGGAACCCTCTTCCTCCCCCGCGAGCGCAGCCAGCCTGCTGCGCCCGATGGCGTTTGCCTCGACGCGCTGCAAGGCGTCGACGACGCCTGCGCGGCGAGCTGCCTCGCCGATCTTCTCGGCGAGACTCGCATCTCCGACGAGCCCGCGTCTGACACGGGCACGGACTACCCCGAGAGCCGCCTCGTCAGCCTCCTCGACCAGCTTCACATCTCTAGCGAGCCTGCTGCAGATGTGGAGTCGGTCGGCTCCACCGACCCGATGCTCGTCGACTCCGACACGGCATCGCTCGACGCCTACCCCTCCGACGTGGTGGTCTTCGCCGATCCTCTCCCTCGAGCTGACAGTGGCAGCAGCGCTGTCACCGAAGTGTTGGTCATCAGCCACGTCGCCAACTCGGGCGAGAACGCCCACGACGCCCTGCAAGCGGCGATGCACGACCTCTCCGTCCCCATCCCGGCCGACGCCGACGCCGAGACCCTGGAGGCATGTCGCCTCGCCCTCATCGCGGAGGGCCAGAAGATAGCCTCCATGAGACACCTCACAGAGGCCCACCAGCGCGAAGTCGACCGCGCTGCCTTCGGTACGCCGCCGCCTAGCGGACCGAGCCGAGCCGGCTTCGTCCAGAAGCGCGGCGCAGCTATTGCCAGCATGCTGGGGGCAGATCGCCCCGTCTACGCCACCCCACTCGAGAATCTGCGAGCCGCTCAGGCGGCCGCCGAAGAGCTAAATGGGCTGGGAGCCGACGAGCTCCCCTACATGACAAGACGGATCCAGCAGCTGATCGACGCGGCTGCAGAACGGCATGAAGCCGGTGCCCGCGCCGATAGTCATCCCCCGCGCCGAGAGCACGCCGCGACGTCCCGCTCGCCGACTGCGAGCGGCGCTCGCCAGAAGAAAGACAAGGAGCCGGCTGCTAGCTGCAGCCGGACTCGTATCACCATCGAGCGTGACGCGGAAGGCCGCCCTCGAGCGGTGGAGCGCCAAGGAAACCTGCCTCCTCCCCCGCCTCGAAGAGAGAGAAGCCTCACCCCGCCACCCGTCACGCACCCGACTCTTGGCGACCGACTCGGCCGAGAAGGAGTCGGCGAGAACGACGCCCGCCACCGGATCGACCGCCTTGCTCGATCCCTGGCATTAGAAGAAGAAGACGATGTCGGCCCGCCATGCTTTGGCCCCCGCATCCGCGACGAGCCCTTCCCCAAAGGGTTCTCGCTCCCCAGAGACACGCCCAAGTACAACGGCTCAGTGAAGCCGGAAGATTGGCTCATCGACTACTCCACTGCTGTCAGCATAGCCAACGGCAATCGGCGCGTCCCCGTGAAGTACGTCCCCCTCATGCTACAAGGCACGGCGCGCACATGGCTCAACAGCTCAAACTCTACAGCATCAACAGCTGGCTGGACTTCACGGAAGTCTTCGTCCGCAACTTCACCAGCACATACAAGCGACCTCCCAAGCCTCGCCAGCTCTCCCTATGCGTCCAAGGACCCAATGAGTCGACCCGCGACTACCTCACGCGGTGGGCCGAGCTCCGCAACTCCTGCGAGGGAGTGCACGAGGTCCAGGCCATCGAATACTTCACCGCCGGGTGCCGAGAGGGCACCCTCCTCAAGCACCGACTCCTCTGCGACGAGCCGGCAACCCTCGACGAACTGCTGGTCATCGCGGACAAGTACGCCATGGCCGACTCCTCGATGAAGACCGAGCTGCGAGTAGACGCCTCTGGGAAGGTGATTGCTCCGGCTCCCAAGACGCCGGCTGGCGACTCCAATCGGCGCCCCTACCAGAACGATCACAAGCGCAAGGCCCCCATGCTGACTTCCACTAGTCGGCAGGTGGCCACAGTTGAAGATGAGCAGCCCGAAGAGCGGCCCGCTCCCAAGAAGAAGGGTGGCAGGCCGGCTTGGCAGCCGGCTTTCTCTTACGAGCAGACTCTCGACGCCCCCTGCAAGTTCCACAGCGGCGCGAAGCCGTCCAACCACACGACCCGAAAATGCCACTGGCTCACACGAATCTCCAAGGGCGAAGGGTTGTTGCCGCCTCCGCCTCCCGGCCCGCCGCCTCCAGCCCCCCAGCAGCCGGCGGCTCGGCCGGCAGTCGGAGCCATCCAAGATGAGTTCCCTGAAGAACACGCCGCCTACGTCGTCTTCACCAGCCAAGCCGATGACAAGCGTAGTCGGCGCCGTCAGCATCAAGAGGTCAACGCAGTCGCCTCTAGCACCCCCGAGTTAATGCACTGGTCAGAGAAGCCAATCAGCTGGAGCCAGGCCGACCACCCAGAGGTGATGCCATCCCCTGGCTCCTATGCACTGGTCTTGGATGTCACCCTCGCAACGGAGAGGCGAGCTGCCCGATTCTCCCGCGTCCTGATAGATGGCGGAAGCAGTATCAATATACTGTACCGCGATACCATGGAGAAGCTGAACATCAAGGCGAAGCAGCTTATGCCAAGCCGAACCGTGTTCCATGGTATCATTACCGGCTTGTCTTGCTCCCCAATCGGCAAGATTGAAATGGATGTTCTCTTCGGAGACAAAGATCATTTTCACCGAGAAGCGATCTGGTTCGAGGTAGTGGATCTGGAGAGCCCCTATCATGCTTTGCTTGGCCGACCTGCTCTGGCCAAGTTCATGGCGGTGCCCCACTACGCCTACCTGAAGATGAAGATGCCAAGCTCGAAGGGGATCATCACGGTAGCCGGCGATTACAAGAAGTCCATCGAGTGTGCCATGGCCAGTAGCCGGCTGGCCGAGTCCCTCGTAGTGGCAGAAGAGAAGAAGATGCTGGAGTGGGTTGTGGCCATGGCCAGCAAGCAGCCGGCCCTGTCCCCCAACCCCAAAGATTGTGATGCGCAGGGCTCCTTCCAGCCTGCCAAAGAGATGAAGAAGATACCTCTGGACCCGGAGAATCCGGAGAGGTTTGCCGTCATTGGGGCAAACTTGGACAGTAAATAGGAAGGCGAGCTCGTCAACTTCGTCCGTGAGAATCGAGACATTTTTGCATGGTCCCCAAAGGACATGCCAGGTGTCCCGAAGGATTTCGCCGAGCACAAATTACATGTCCGAGCTGACGCGAAGCCGGTCAAGCAACCCCTCCGCCGACTGTTAGAAGAGAAGCGAAGAATCGTAGGAGAAGAGATAGCCCGGCTCCTTGCCGCTGGCTTTATCATGGAAGTGTTTTTTCCAGAGTGGCTTGCCAACCCAGTTCTGGTATTGAAGAAGAATAACAAGTGGCGTATGTGTATAGACTACACCAGCCTGAACAAGGCCTGCCCCAAGGATCCGTTTGCTTTGCCACGGATTGACCAAGTGATAGACTCCACAGCCGGATGCGAGCTGTTGAATTTTTTGGATGCCTACTCAGGGTACCATCAGATCAAGTTGGACCCAGCTGACCGCCTGAAGACTGCCTTCATCACACCATTTGGAGCTTTCTGCAACCTGACTATGACATTCGGCTTGAGGAATGCCGGTGCCACTTTTCAGCGTTGCATGCAGAAATGCCTTCTGAAACAACTCGGCAGAAATGCCCACATCTATGTAGACGACATTGTGGTGAAGACAGAGAAGCGCGGCACCCTGCTGGAAGATCTCAAAGAAACATTCGCCAACTTGCGCCGATTCCAAATCAAGCTCAACCCCGAGAAGTGCGTGTTCGGAGTACCAGCAGACCAGCTGCTAGGCTTCCTGGTCTCCGAACGCGGCATCGAGTGCAACCCTTTAGAGATCAAGGCCATCGAGAGGATGGAGATCCCCACCAAACTGCGAGATGTGCAGAAGTTCACCGGGTGCTTGGCCTCCCTGAATCGCTTTATCAGCCGACTAGGAGAGAAGGCTCTCCCCCTGTACCGACTCATGAAGAAGTCCACTCACTTTGAGTGGAACGACCAAGCCGACCAAGCCTTCCATGAGTTGAAGAAAATGCTGACCACTCCGCCTGTCCTGGCAGCGCCGACTGAAAAGGAGCCCATGCTCCTCTACATCGCCGCGACTAGCCGAGTGGTCAGTACTGTTGTTGTGGTCCAGCGCCAGAAGAAGGCCGAGCCCAGCTAGTCCAGAGGCCGGTGTACTATCTAAGCGAAGTGCTATCCAGCTCAAAGCAGAACTACCCGCACTACCAGAAGATGTGCTATGGGTGTACTTTGCCGCCAAGAAACTGAAGCCCTACTTCCAAGAGCACCCCATCACGGTCGTGTGCACCGCCCCGCTCGCCGAGATCATAGGCAGCCGGGATGCATCCGGCCGGGTGGCTAAATGGGCCATTGCACTGGCGCCCTACACGATCTTCTACCAACCCCGCACCGCCATCAAGTCCCAAGCATTGGCCGACTTCCTCGTCGACTGGGCCGAGACCCAGTACCTACCGCCGGCCCCCGACCCTACCCATTCACGGATGCACTTTGACGGGTCCAAGATGCGCACCGGCTTGGGAGCCGGCATCGTCCTCACCTCTCCCAAAGGCGACAAGCTCAAGTACACACTGCAGATCCACTTCGCCGCCTCCAACAACATGGCCGAGTACGAGGCGCTCGTACATGGGCTCCGGCTAGCCAAAGAGCTCGGCATACGCCGGATCCTGTGTTACGGCGACTCAGACTTGGTGGTCCAGCAGTCGTCTGGCGACTGGGACGCCAAGGACGCGAACATGGCGAGCTATCGATTCCTCGTCCAGCAGATCAGCGGGTACTTCGAAGGGTGCGAGTTCCTTCATGTGCCAAGGGCCGACAACGACCAAGCAGATGCCCTAGCACGGATCGGCTCCACCCGACAAGCCATACCGAGTGGCGTCTCCCTCCAGCGCCTCCTCAAGCCGTCCATCAAGCCATCTCCAGAGTCGGACTCTATCTTCGTACCGCCTGTGCCAGATGCAGCCGGATCCGACTGGAGGAACCCCGCAGGCGGCACGGGGACTTCAACAACCGGCCCGGGGACTGCCGTAGTCGCACCCGGCCCGGGGACTTCAGAACCCAGCCCGGGGACTGCAGCAGTCGGCCCGGGGACTGCAGCAACACAAGAAGCGGTGGCTGACTCCAACTCCACGACACCCAACCGACCCACCCGAGTCATGGTGGCTACGCTAACAGAAGAAGAAGTCACAGCTCCATCTTGGGCCCAGCCCATCCTCAGATTCCTAGTCAGCAGAGAGCTGCCGGCTGATGAGATTTCAGCAAGACTAGTGCAACGACGAGCCGGAGCATATGCAATAATCAACAGAGAGCTTGTGAAGCGCAGCGTCACTGGAGTCTTCCAGCGCTGTGTCGAGCCAGAAAAAGGAGTGGCAATCCTCAAGGATATCCACCAAGGCGAATGCGGCCACCACGCAGCCTCAAGATCACTTGTGGCCAAGGCTTTTCGCCATGGTTTCTTTTGGCCGACTGCCTTAGAAGATGCCAAAGAGATAGTCAAGAGCTGTAGAGGATGCCAAGTTTACAGTTCCAAGAAACACCTGCCGGCTTCTGCACTCAAGACCATTCCCCTCACCTGGCCCTTTGCCGTCTGGGGACTGGACATGGTGGGCCCTTTCAAGACAGCCCGCAGCGGCCTGACACACCTGCTTGTCGTCGTGGACAAGTTCACCAAGTGGATCGAAGCGAAGCCAATCAAGAAGCTGAACGGGCTGACTGCCGTGACATTCATCACCGACATCACCACTCGGTACGGCGTGCCGCACAGCATCATCACCGACAACGGCACAAACTTTGCCAAAGGAGCACTGGCACATTTCTGCGCGACGCAGGGCATCTGACTGGACTTAGCGTCCGTTGCCCACCCGTAGTCAAACGGCCAGGTCGAGCGAGCAAATGGACTCATCCTCTCCGGCATCAAGCCCCGACTGGTTGTGCCACTGGAGCGGTCGGCCGGCTGCTGGCTTGATGAGCTGCCGACTGTCCTCTGGAGTCTGCGCACTACACCCAACAAGTCAACCGGCTTCACTCCGTTCTTCCTTGTATATGGTGCCGAGGCTGTCATCCCAACCGACATCGAGTTCGACTCGCCTCGGATCACCATGTACACGGAGGCGGAGGCCAAGGAAGCAAGAGAAGACGGTGTCGACCTACTAGAAGAAGGCCGGCTGTTAGCACTCAGCCGGTCCGCCATCTACCAGCAAGGGTTGCGCCGCTACCACAACCAAAAGGTCAAGCCAAGATCCTTCCAAGAGGGCGACCTTGTGCTTCGGCTGATCCAGCGAACAGCCGGCCAGCACAAGCTCTCAGCCCCTTGGGAAGGCCCCTTCGTCGTCAGCAAGGCACTCGGCAACGACTCCTACTACTTGATCGACGCGCAAAAACCAAGAGCGCGCAAGAGAGATGACTCCGGCAAGGAGTCGGAGCAACCATGGAACACGAACCTCCTGAGAAGATTTTACAGTTGAAAGCAGTATGTATCATGCTACCCTTTTGTACTAAGTACGAACCAACAGGCCCCCCGAACAGTACTCGGGGACTGCCTTTATTTATCTATGAATGACGAGTGTCATATCCATGAATGTATTATTACATTTGATTTCTTGTCTGGCACCGGGTTCGACTAGTCGGCCCGGGGACTGGCCGCCTTGAGCTATATTAAAAGTTCTACCTGAAGTCAGACAAGTACTGTGCCGGCTCCCGAGTCCTCTCTTGTTGAAAGTCGCAGCTCGAAGAACCGACTGTCCGACTAGCAAGAGACAAGACAGAAAGGATGCCCACATGAAAAACGGCTAAGGACTAACGAACTTATATAGCAAAAAGACGGCCTCCAACCATGCTTGCCGGCTGTCAGAACAGCCGGCTGGCCGGCTTCATAAACACTTAGCTCTCATCCAACAAAGCTAGAGTACTTGCCCTCCCAATTGGCCAAGCACTTCTCCAGCAATAGATTGCAGAGCAACTGTCTCTCTGGGGAGGCGGCAACCAAGGGAGGGCGGCAAAGGAAACAGCAGAAGGATGAAAAGCAAAGAACAAGGAAAAGCCAAATGCATGCATAAGTTATATATACATATAAAGCCCCCAACAGGCCGGCAATAGACATAAGTTCGAATACACCCCCAGTGGGTGGAATTGTGCAGACTTAACAGAATATTGTTCCAAAAGTGACAAGACAGGAAAACAAAAGATAGTAGACTAGACTAAGGCGCGGTGCAGGAGCCAGGCTGGTCGGCGGAGATGGCGTCGCCGGCTGAAGGAGTGGCCAGCTAGCGGGTCTCGGCTTGGTCACCACCAGTGGCAGGTGACGCACCCGCGCGTGACGTGGTGCTGGAGGCGCGGTCAGGCTGAGGCTGGTCGGCCGCTCCACCATCCGGCCCGGCGTCTTCACCCTCCTCCTCATCCTCCTCGCCCTCGTCGCTGGAGTCGATCTCCTCCGCCGAGTCTTCACCGTCTGCCGGGTTCAGCCCAAACCACTCCTCCGGCTGGGCGACACCGTTGTCATCTACCTCAGGGGCGAAGATGCTGGTGCCAGTGTAGTCAGCGATCGTCGAAGCCCGCCGGATGATAGCCGGCCGCGCCGGCTCCAGCTCCGTGTCGGCTTGCTGCCGCCAGGTAGCCAGCTGGTCCAGACTCAGGCCTTGACGAACTCCAGTGCCCGCCTGGCGCCGGACCGAGCCGCCGAGGCCTTCCAGGCTTCGAAGCGACCGACCGCCACCTCCAGCCAGTCGGCAGTCCGACTGGGGGTGCAGGGAACCACTTCGTCGGGCCAGAGGGCGGCCAATACTTGCGCCCCGGCACGCTGAAGCCGGCGGAGCAGTCGGTGAGCCGGCTGAAGATGGGCCTGGATCGCCAAGAGCTGCTCCTCCAGCGAACGGCCAGCGCTTGGTGCAATCTCGAAGCCAGCCTGCCTTCGCGCTTGGCGGCGGGCCTCGATGATCTGGTTGGCGGCGGTAGAATAGCCAGGGAAGTACTCTGTGCAAGAAAGAAAGAGAAAGAAGAGAAAACACCAAGTCAGAAAACGAGCCAAAGGCGGCAGACGGCAAGAAAACGACGAAGAAGTAGACGGCTTACCGTCAACCAGATCCTCGATCTGACCATAGCCAGTGATCAGAGTCTGCCTTGCTTCAGCCCAGCCAGCCGCTTCTGTCTCGTACTCGGCCTGGAGGGCGGCTTCGCGGTCCTGCACCGCCTTCAGAGCCGCCTTGTGGCCCTCCTCCTGGTCGGCCAACCTCTTGGCCAGGCGGTCGCGTTCCTGCACCAGGGCGGCAAGCTCGGCCTCCTTGGCACGAAGGGCAGTCTGAGACTCTCCCAGCTGTGCCCTCAGACCGGCGTTGGCCGCTGCAGGGATGGCAGAAAAAGAAGAAACAATAAGAGGAAGTCGTCAAGGAAGATCCGACCTAACTGCTCAGCAGTCGGCCCGAATCTCGGGGACTACACCCAGTGGGTGCGCTGACGCACCCCCACGTGAGATCAAGAACAAAGCACTTACCCCGGCTCTCAGTTAGGTCGGCGGTCTTCTGGGTCAGCTCCCGAGCCTGGGAGTTGAAGGCAGCCGCGCGAAGATTGTGGTAGTCCTGCAAGACAGACAGAAGATCGAAGTAAGAACAAGAACAGCAAAGCTAAATCCACTAAGAAGTTCCAAGCCGCCTGCTCAGCAGCCGACTCGGAACTCGGGGACTACACCCAGTGGGTGCGCTGACGCGCCCCCACGGAAGAAACCAAGATCAAGAAGAAGCAAGATAAGAAGACTAACCCGGATGGCCGCCCGCGTCGCAAGGAATTCGTCGGTGTACTGCCTCAGCGCCGTAGCCTGGGCCTGGAGCCGGCTCCGGACGTCTTGCGCGGCCACGTTCATCACGGCCGTCCCTCCGCCCGGTGTCCACCCCGAAGTGGCGCTAGCCACCTCCACATCCTGGGCCGACGAGCTGGAGCCCGCGGCCGGCTGCGGCTCCGACGCCGCCTTCTGTGGCTCTGACGCAGCCTTCCCCGCGCGCCGGCTCGGCGGCATCCGGACCGCCAGCTCAGTCCTCGCGGCCGGCTCGGCGGCATCCGGACCGCCAGCTCAGTCCTCGCGGCCGGCTCGCCCCCCGTCGACTACGCAGGCGGCAGATCAGGCCGGCCGCCTTGAGCCGCCCCAGTCGGCGGAGTCGGCACCGGCGCCCTCTCCAGGATGACGACGTCGTCATCCCTCTCCAGCCCCGGCTGGTCGCCGCCGGCCTCTTCTGGCGGGGGCTCCGGGGCCCCGGGCGCTGCGACGTGCAGTGGGGTGACCAACAAGGCCCCCTCCGGCATCGCCGCAGCTGCAGCCTCCGCTTGGGCCTTGGCTGCGGCGTCGGCGCGCGCCTTCGCTGCCTCCTCCTCCTGCGCCGCCTGGGCAGCGGCCGCCTCCCGCGCGTTCCGCTCCGTCGCCGCCTGAAGGTCGGCACGGGGGTCCACGCGGCGAGTGGTGCTCCCAGATCCCCTCGGCGACTCAACGACGGAGGCGGTAGCCGCCCGCTCGAGCGACAACGGAGCTCTGGTTGTTTGGAGAAAAAGACAAGGATTCAGGAACCACCAGAGAAAAGAAAAAGAGTACACGAAGGAGTTTGAACTTACGCCGACACCGTCTGCGGTTGCTTCACCGTCTTGCGGAAGCGAGCCGCCTTCGCGGCCGCCTCCTCCCGCGTGGTCGCCGCCGCCCCGCCCCTGGGCTTCTTCGTCCGACTGCCGAACAAACCCTGCGCGGCATGATGCTTTTGCCCGCCGCCCCGAGCAGGCGGTGCAGCGGAGGAACCCGCACCGCGGCCAGATGCCGGCTGACGGCGCGGGACGACTTCGGCCTCATCGTCGTCCGGCCAGTCGTCGAAGCCGACTCCATGCCCGGAGCCGCCTGCTTCACCGCCGGCTTGGCCACCACCCGGCTCGGTGTTGTCGTCCATAGCGGCCGCCCCCAAGTCGGGGTCCTCCAGATCGTGCTCCGTCCGGTCGGGGGCGAATCGGCGCTCCGCGTCCGACCCGCCTGCAGGTCGAAGAAGAGGGCTCTGTCGAAAACAAGCCGACTAGTTAGAGTCGGCCAAAAGGAACTCGGCAACAAAACTGAGAGAAGAAGAAGAGACAAGGAGAACATACCGTAGGCGGATTGGCTTGGCAATATGGCTCCTTGCCGAACTGCCACTCTTCGGAGAGTTTGCAGTTCGCAAGGTAGTTCACCATATAGGCCACCTCGTCGTGTGGCATGTCCTTGGTACACATCCGGCTTGGATCGAGCTGGCCGCTCATCTGACAGATCAGATGAGGGCGGCTCTGGAGCGGGAGAACCCGGCGCGTGACGAAGGCGGCCAGCAGGTCGGACCCCGACAAGCCCTCCGACTGGGTCATCGCTCGCACTCGGGCAACGGCTGCGGTTCCGGCCGGCGTCAGCGTCACGGCCCGGTAGGACCACTGGGGCCGCCTGCCCGCCGGTGGGTCGGCTACGTAAGCCGGCAGGTTGACGTAGTCGCCCTGCGGGGCGACGTTCCTGACGTAGAAGTACGACTTTTGCCATAACTTCACCGACTGGATCAGCGTGATGACGGGGAAGGGGTTGTCGGCAGCCACCCTCCGCATCGCGATGAAGGCGCCAGTCTGAGCCGGCACGCCCTGCATGCGCGTGCCCAGCTTGGACTGGAAGAACTACCCCCAAAGCTCGAGGGTAGGGAGGACGTCGAGGTAGCCTTCGCACAAGGTGACGAAGGCAGACAGCAGCACCACCGCGTTCGGGGTGAGGTGGTGCGGCTGGAGCTGGTAGAACTCGAGCCAAGAGCGGAAGAAGGCGCTCACGGGCAGGCCGATGCCGCGTAAGAAATGCGAGCGGAAGACCACCCGCTCGCCCTCCCGCGGCTCCGGCGTAATCTCCTTCACCGGCGCGAGACGGACCTCCACCTTGTCTGCGCCGGGCAGCCATCGCGTCTTGCAGAGGAATTCGACGTGATCCTCGTGAACGTTGGAGCCGTCCCAATCCCCGCCATACTGCTCCGTGGCGGGAGGCATGGCGAAAATGAGCGCGGCGGCGGAGGAACGAGTAGTGGAAGAGCGCGGCGGCAAGGCGCTGTTGCAAGAAACGGCAGGAGGAAGAAGATGGCGGAAAGAGGAGGAGGGTGCGAGAGCCTGCCGCTCTCCCCCTCCCCCTACTTATAGCTTCGCAAGGTGAAGCCGGGGAGGCCGGACGTGGGGTGAGACGTGGGATTAACTGCACCCACTCCCCCCACACCTCGCGATTATTGCG
This sequence comes from Triticum aestivum, assembly GCF_018294505.1. Classification (NCBI taxonomy): domain Eukaryota; kingdom Viridiplantae; phylum Streptophyta; class Magnoliopsida; order Poales; family Poaceae; genus Triticum; species Triticum aestivum. The sequence continues at coordinate 346,237,798 of NC_057796.1, forward strand.
CCCTAAAGGCGTGCCGAAACTGCCGCAGGGAGACGTGCGGGCGGTTTCGGGCTGCAGAGAATCCACGCCTGGGCCCAGGCGTGGGCGTGGCGGGCCCCCGCCCTGCAACGACGTCCCGTCGCGCGCGTGGGCTGGCAGGCTTTTTAGCCTAGAGAGGCCACGTGGTTCGGAGGCGGCAAGTGGCCGGCCCGCGGCCCGGTGCACGCGCTGGCGAGCTCCCGCCCTCCGACTCCGAAATTTTTGGCCAAGACGACGTGCCTAACCAAAGCCGGCTCCCAGCTGCCGGCTTGTCAAGATAGGAAGCTGATCGAGCTTCTCAACTCCTACCCAACCTCGAAGCCCAATCAGCTTCGGGGACTACTGTCGGAGTAAATAGCCATGGGTAGCCTAACCGACTGCCCCTGGCTCTTCAGAAAATTATCAGGCTGTCTGGGCCTTCAAGCATTTCAAGCATTGGGCCACCTTCCCCGGCCGGCTACCTCCGAAGCCGACTCTCAGAAGGTGACCCAGCCTCAGCAACCTCCCCCCAAGATAATCACGGGGTGGCCGACTCCAAGAAGCCGGCCATAGAGGATGCCGACTTCCCAGAGCCGACCATGAAGAACGCCGACTCCCCAGAGTCGGCCACGAAGAACGCCGACTCCAAGAAGCCGGCCAAGACTGCACCCACCAAAACTACACCCACATAACGGTGATAAGACGGGGTGTGGCCGCAGTGCGGCCCACTACCCCCGAAGCCCGAGGCAGGCATGGCCACAGGACGCCGTACGGGACGGCCATCTCCCGTCCGGCTCGGCACTGTAGCCATGCTGGCCTCAACGTCACCCACGACAGACGCCAGTACGACCCACGGGCAGCGGGCCCCTTTAGCCAGAGAGAGGCGCGAAGGCGGCCCGGCCTCCCCCAGTCGGCCAAGGGCGTAGCCGGCCCCCAGAAGCCGGCTACCCCCTCCCTCAAAGTATGTGCCACATTAAGGAGACAAGACGAGGTAAGGCTACAGTGAGAGCCCTCGAGGCGGCACACTGTAGCCACGCTTACCTCGACGGAGCCCTCATCATTAGAGGCGAGGCTACAGTAAGCAGCTGCCGACAAGACCCTAGGCGGTGGGGCCGGCTTGTCGACCAAGAGGCCGGCAGCCGGCGGGACCCACCAGTCGGCGGGCCCCAACGGCCGGCGGAGAAGCCGGCGAGCGTAGACACTGACGGCTGGGGCCAGCGCCCAGCCGGATTACAATTGTACCCCCGGGGGGTAGGCCTATATAAACCCCCCGGGACACCCATGCAAAGGGTTAGCTTCTTAGCATTACACACACACACACCATAGAGAGAGGGAAGCAAGATCTAGCCTTGATCTTCTTCTCCCTTGAACCGAGCAGCTCTAGGAGCATTTGTAGCTACTCTTTCTGATCTAGTGATCATGCGGAGACCCCGCAGAGCAGGATTAGGGGTGTTATCTCCTCGGAGAGCCCTGAACCTGGGTAAGATTCGCCGGCGTGCATGTCTTCGCCTCATCCCGTTTCCAGGCACCGGCGACGTCTTACTGGCACCCACTATGATAAGCCACCCGTTGGCATATGTCGCACCTACCACCCGACAGGAGTACTGTAGGGGCCCTATCCCCGACGGTTTCTTGGTCGTGTGGGAAGGACCCCCCTATCGCCCACACTCACTTGGCGACGGTTCCAAATGCCGTCGCGGAAATGGGTTTTAACCCGTTTGTTTAGGACCGATGCACACTAGTGTACCCTTTCTAGAAAAAAGAAGCCCTTAACTAGCTCCAATGGGTTGTGTTGCCACATGACCTCCAGATGGTTTGATTGAGCCCATTCGAGATGGTTTAGTAGGAGAATGGATATTTCTCAAAAAAAAAGAACACGCGGAAAAAGTGAAGCAACATGCAATTCTTTTTAAATGAACATACAGTTTTATGGCATGAATACTACTTCCCGCTTTTACAATATTTAACTAATATCGGCATTTATACATCACTATAATTTCTTTTTCTTTGAATCTATTAGCACATATATTACTTCTTTTCCCTTTTACCAAAATCACTCTGTTATATTAAGACGTGCCTTGCACATGTATGCATACTAGTAAATGTAGGTTTTTGAATGCGGTGAGGAGGCGGGTACAGCTGGGAGTGCAGCGGGCGGCGCCCTGGGACGGCACGCCGCTTCAAATGGCGGAAGCAGTGAGAGGTCGCGTCCGCCCTGACACCCTTGACCGTGGACCTTGACGGTGTACGTTGATACGTCTCCGTCGTATCTATAATTTTTGATTGTTCCATGCCAATATTCTACAACTTTCATATACTTTTGGCAACTTTGTATACTATTTTTGGGACTAACATATTGATCCAGTGCCCAGTGCCAGTTCCTGTTTGTTGCATGTTTTTTGTTTCGCAGAAAATCCATATCAAACGGAGTCCAAACGGGATAAAAACTGACGGAGATTTTTTTGGAATATTTGTGATTTTTGGGAAGAAGAATCAATGCGATACGATGGCCGAGGGGGCCACGAGGCAGGGGAGCGCGCCCCAGGGGGTCAGGCGCGCCCTGGACCCTCGTGGCCACCCCGTAAGGCGGTTGGAGCCCTTCTTTCGCCGCAAGAAAGCTAATTTCTGGATAGAGATCGTGTCCAAAATTCAGCCCAATCGGAGTTACGGATCTCCGGTTATAAAATAAACGGTGAAAGGCCAGATCTGAGAGCGCAGAAACAGAGAGAGACAGAGAGACAGATCCAATCTCGGAGGGGCTCTCGCCCCTCCCATGCCATGGAGACCAAGGACCAGAGGGGAAACCCTTCTCCCATCTAGGGAGAAGGTCAAGGAAGAAGAAGGAGGGGGCTCTCTCCCCCTCGCTTCCGGTGGCGTCAGAGTGCCACCGGGGGGCCATCATCATCACCGCAATCTTCACCAACAACTTCACCGCCATCATCACCAACTCTTCCACCCTCTATGCAGCGGTGTAACCCCTCTTTTACCCGCTGTAATCTCTACTTAAACATGGTGCTCAACGCTATATATTATTTCCCAATGATGTATGGCTATCCTATGATGTTTGAGTAGATCCGTTTTGTCCTATGGGTTAATTGATGATTGTGATTGGTTTGAGTTGCATGTTTTATTATTGGTGCTCTCCGTGTCGCGCAAGAGTGAGGGATCCCCGCTGTAGGGTTTGCAATATGCTCATGCTTTGCTTATGGTGGGTGGCGTGAGTGACAGAAGCATATACCCTAGTAAGTAGGTTGTTTGCGTATGGGAGTAAAGAGGACTTGATGCCTTATAATGCTATGGTTGGGTTTTACCTTAATGATCTTTAGTAGTTGCGGATGCTTGCTAGAGTTCCAATCATAAGTGCATATGATCCAAGTAGAGAAAGTATGTTAGCTTATGCCTCTCCCTCAAATAAAATTGCAATAGTGATTACCGGTCTAGTTATCGACTGCCTAGGGACAAATAACTTTCTCGTGACAAAAAGCTCTCTACTAAAACTAATTTAGTTGTGTCTTTATCTAAACAGCCCCTACTTTTTATTTACGCGCTCTTTATTATCTTGCTTACCTATCTAAAAACTCCTACAAAGTACTTCTAGTTTCATATTTGTTCTAGGTAAAGCGAACGTTAAGCGTGCGTAGAGTTGTATCGGTGGTCGATAGAACTTGAGGGAATATTTGTTCTACCTTTATCTCCTCGTTGGGTTAGACACTCTTACTTATCGAAAGAGGCTACAATTGATCCCCTATACTTGTGGGTTATCAAGACCTTTTTCTGGTGCCGTTGCCGGGGAGCAATAGCGTGGGGTGAATATTCTCGTGTGTGCTTGTTTGATTTATCACTAAGTAATTTTTATTTGCTGTTATTAGTTGTTCTCTATCTTTAGTTATGGATATGGAACACGAAATACCAAAAAAATTAGGTTTACTTGCTACTCATGGAGATGGGGAACCTCCTAAAACCCTCGATGCTCGTTATGTGACAGACATTATGTACTACTTTGATAATCCTGAGAAAACCCCATTCAATCTGGTAATGGGAGACACATTGGATCAACGTGAATACTTTAGGGATTATCGCTTGACTCAAAAAGGGAAACTATTATGGGATCAAATTTATATGTTGAAGTGGTATGCTCAGCAAGTATGCTTGAGTTATGATTATATTTGTTGCTCTAGGATGAAGGATCCACACCTTCCCTTTTTATGCAAATTTAATGATAATGAAACCTTGGCTTCTTATGCTAATGGTATATATGATTACTATGATGTGGAACAAATAGAAGAATTTGTTGCTTTTATGGGTGCTTATGAAATTGAATCTTTGTTCAAAGAGTGTGAAAATCTTTATGATGTTGTTTATAGACCTGAAAATTTAGCTATCCATAAATATTGCTATAAGAATTATGAATTCAATTCCAATATTGATAAATTTATTGAGAAAGTCTCCGCTGTCCAAGAAGAGACTAATATTTTGCAGGAATCTATGGAAGAAGAAATTGATGAAACTGTGAGCTCATTAGATGAAAAAGATGAGGAGGAGAGCAAAGAACAAAAGGAGGAAGAGCGGATTGATCACCTGTGCCCACCTTCTAGTGAGAGTAACCCTCCAACTCATACATTGTTTAATTTCCCTTCGTGCTTACCGAGGGATGATTGCTATGATGACTGTTACGATCCCGTTGATTCTCTTGAAATATCCCTTTTTGATGATGCTTGCTATGCTTGTGGCCAAGATGCCAGTATGAATTATGCTTATGGAGATGAACTTGCTATAGTTCCTTGTGTTAAAAATGAAATTGTTGCTATTGCACCCACGCATGATAGTCCTATTATCTTTTTGAATTCTCCAAACTACACTATATCGGAGAAGTTTGCTCTTATTAAGGATTATGTTGATGGGTTGCATTCTACCGTTGCACATGATGATTTTGATTAATGTAATATGCATGTGCTTGCTGCTCCTACTTGCAATTATTATGAGAGAGGAACTACATCTCCGCATCTCCATGTTTCCAATAAGATAAAATTGCAAGAAACTGTTTATACTATGCATTGGCCTTTACTATGTGTGCATGAATTGTTCTTTTATGACATGCCGATGCATAGGAAGAGAGTTAGACTTCGTTGTTGCATGATATATGTTACTTTCTGCTCACTACTAAACTCAAATCATTGTTAATTAAAATTGGCTTTGGTATACCTTGGGATCCAGGTGGATCCATTATTTGAGCACTATACGCCTAGCTTAATGGCTTTAAAAAAGCGCTGCCAAGGAGACAACCCGAAAGTTTTAGAGAGTCATTTATTTATGTTGAGTGCTTTTATAAAGTTTAAAAACAAAAAATAAATAAAGAGGGGAACCCAAATCTTTTCAAAAAGGAAAGTGAAAGTGAGAGAGACAAGCATTGTTGAAGTGGGAGAGCTCCTTGAACTTTGTTCATGCTCACGGAAACTTTGTGAATCTTGATTACAGAAACTTTTCAACAAAAAATAATTATCCCCTTGTACAATTCCATTGTATTATAAAAATAATGTGCCAAGGTTTGCCTTTAGGATGTTTACAATGCTTGTGGGTTTGTGCGGTGCAGGACAGAAACTTTGGCTGTAGTGAGCGATTTTACATTTTTTACTGGAACGTCAAACGGTTCTGAAACTTTTTGCACTGCCTTTCTATACAAATTTTTTATTTTTACTAATTTTGGCCTAATTTTTTGAGTACCATAAGTATGGTGAATGTTCAGATTACTACAGACTGTCCTGTTTAAGACAGATTCTGTTTTTGATGCATAGTTTGCTTGTTTTGATGAAACTATCGATTTCTATCAGTGGATTAAGCCATGGAAAATTTATATTACAGTAGCTACAATGAAAAAACAAAATATGAATTGGTTTGCAACAGTACTTAGAGTAGTGATTTTCTTTATTATACTAACGGATCTTACCGAGCTTTCTGTTGAGTTTTGTGTGGATGAAGTGTTCGAAGATCGAGGAGGTCTCGACGTGAGGAGAAGGAGGAGAGGCAAGAGCTCAAGCTTGGAGATGTCAAAGGAACCCCAAGTAAATATTCAAGGAGACTCAAGCTTCTAAGCTTGGGGATGCCCCGGAAGGCATCCCATCTTTCTTCAACAAGTATCGGTATGTTTTCGGATTCGTTTCGTTCATGCGATATGTGCATATCTTGGAGCGTCTTTTGCATTTAGTTTTCATTTTTCTTTTATGCACCATGCTGGTATGAGATAGTCCTTGTTTGATTTATAGAATGCTCATTGCACTTCACTTATATCTTTTGAGTATGGCTTTATAGAATGCTTCATGTGCTTCACTTATATCATTTGAAGTTTGGATTGCCTGTTTCTCTTCACATAGAAAACCGCCATTTGTAGAATGCTCTTTTGCTTCACTTATATTTGTTAGGGCGTGGGAATATCTTTTGTAGAAAGGATTAAACTCTCTTGCTTCACTTATATCTATTTAGAGAGTTGACAGGAACTGGTCATTCACATGGTTAGTCATAAAATCCTACATAAAACTTGTAGATCACTGAATATGATATGTTTGATTCCTTGCAATAGTTTTGCGATATAACGATGGTGATATTAGAGTCATGCTAGTGGGTAGTTGTGGATTATAGAAATAATTGTGTTGAAGTTTGTGATTCCCGTAGCATGCACGTATGGTGAACCGTTATGTAACGAAGTTGGAGCATGAGGTATTTATTGATTGTCTTCCTTATGAGTGGCGGTCGGGGACGAGCGATGGTCTTTTCCTACCAATCTATCCCCCTAGGGGCATGCGTAGTAGTACTTTGCTTCGAGGGCTAATGAACTTTTGCAATAAGTATATGAGTTCTTTATGACTAATGTGAGTCCATGGATTATACGCACTCTCACCCTTCCATCATTGCTAGCCTCTTCGGTACCGTGCATTGCCCTTTGTCACCTCGAGAGTTGGTGCAAACTTCGCCAGTGCATCCAAACCCCGTGATATGATACGCTCTGTCACACATAAGCCTCATTATATCTTCCTCAAAACAGCCACCATACCTACCTATCATGGCATTTCCATAGCCATTCCGAGATATATTGCCATGCAACTTCCATCATCATCATATACATGACTTGAGCATTTATTGTCATATTGCTTTGCATGGTCGTAAGATAGCTAGCATGATGTTTTCATGGCTTGTCCTTTTTTTGATGTCATTGCTATGCTAGATCATTGCACATCCCGGTACACCACCGGAGGCATTCATATAGAGTCATATCTTTGTTCTAGTATCGAGTTGTAATATTGAGTTGTAAGTAAATAAAAGTGTGATGATCATCATTATTAGAGCATTGCCCCCAAAAATAAGAGAGGCCAAAGAAGCCTAAGTAAAAAAAGGGGGCCAAAGAAGCCCGCAAAAAAAGAGAAAAAAATAAAAAGGGGCAATGTTACTATCCTTTTACCACACTTGTGCTTCAAAGTAGCACCATGTTCTTCATATAGAGAGTCTCTTGAGTTATCACTTTTATATACTAGTGGGAATTTTCATTATAGAACTTGGCTTGTATATTCCGATGATGGGCTTCCTCAAATGCCCGAGGTCTTCATGAGCAAGCAAGTTGGATGCACACCCACTTAGTTTCCAGTTTGACCTTTCATACACTTATAGCTCTTAGTGCATCCGTTGCATGGCAATCCCTACTCCTCACATTGACATCAATTGATGGGCATCTCCATAGCCCATTGATTAGCCGCTTCGATGTGAGACTTTCTCCTTTTTTGTCTTCTCCACACAACCTCCATCATCATAGTCTATTCCACCCATAGTGCTATGTCCATGGCTTGCGCTCATGTATTGCGTGAGGGTTGAAAAGGCTGAAGCGCGTTAAAAAGTATGAACCAATTGCTCGGCTTGTCATCGGGGATGTGCATGATGTGAATATTTTGTGTGGTGAAGATGGAGCATATCCAGACTATATGATTTTGTAGGGATAACTTTCTTTGGCCATGTTGTTTTGAAAAGACATGATTGCTTTATTAGTATGCTTGAAGTATTATTGTCTTAATGTCAAATGATAGACTATTGCTTTGAATCACTCGTGTCTTAATATTCATGCCATGATTAGATTACATGATCAAGATTATGCTAGGTAGTATTCCACATCAAAAATTATCTTTTTTATCATTTACCTACTAGAAGACAAGCAGGGATTAAGCTTGGGGATGCTGATACGTCTCCGTCGTATCTATAATTTTTTATTGTTCCATGCCAATATTCTACAACTTTCATATACTTTTGGCAACTTTTTATACTATTTTTGGGACTAACATATTGATCCAGTGCGCAGTGCCAGTTCCTGTTTGTTGCATGTTTTTTGTTTCGCAGAAAATCCATATCAAACGGAGTCCAAACGGAATAAAAACTGACGAAGATTTTTTTGGAATATTTGTGATTTTTGGGAAGAAGAATCAACGCGATACGATGCCCGAGGGGGCCACGAGGCAGGGGCGCGCCCTGGACCCTCGTGGCCACCCCATAAGGTGGTTGGAGCCCTTCTTTCGCCACAAGAAAGCTAATTTCTGGATAGAGATCGTGTCCAAAATTCAGCCCAATCGGAGTTACGGATCTCCGGTTATAAAAGAAACGGTGAAAGGCCAGATCTGAGAGCGCAGAGACAGAGAGAGACAGAGAGACGGATCCAATCTCGGAGGGGCTCTCGCCCCTCCCACGCCATGGAGACCAAGGACCATAGGGGAAACCCTTCTCCCATCTAGGGAGAAGGTCACGGAAGAAGAAGAAGAAGGAGGGGGGCTCTCTCCCCCTCGCTTCCGGTGGCGCCGGAGTGCCACCGGGGCCATCATCATCACCACGATCTTCACCAACAACTTCACCGCCATCATCACCAACTCTTCCCCCTCTATGCAGCGGTGTAACCCCTCTTTTACCCGTTGTAATCTCTACTTAAACATGGTGCTCAACGCTATATATTATTTCCCAATGATGTATGGCTATCCTATGATGTTTGAGTAGATCCGTTTTGTCCTATGGGTTAATTGATGATTGTGATTGGTTTGAGTTGCATGTTTTATTATTGGTGTTGTCCTATGGTGCTCTCCGTGTCGCGCAAGCGTGAGGGATCCCCCGCTATAGGGTTTGCAATATGCTCATGATTTGCTTATGGTGGGTGGCGTGAGTGACAGAAGCATATACCCGAGTAAGTAGGTTGTTTGTGTATGGGAGTAAAGAGGACTTGATGCCTTATAATGCTATGGTTGGGTTTTACCTTAATGATCTTTAGTAGTTGCGGATGCTTGCTAGAGTTCCAATCATAAGTGCATATGATCCAAGCAGAGAAAGTATGTTAGCTTATGCCTCTCCCTCAAATAAAATTGCAATAGTGATTACTGGTCTAGTTATCGATTGCCTAGGGACAAATAACTTTCTCGTGACAAAAACCTCTCTACTAAAACTAATTTAGTTGTGTCTTTATCTAAACAGCCCCTACTTTTTATTTACGCACTCTTTATTATCTTGCTTACCTATCTAAAAACTCCTACAAAGTACTTCTAGTTTCATACTTGTTCTAGGTAAAGCGAACGTTAAGCGTGCGTAGAGTTGTATCGGTGGTCGATAGAACTTGAGGGAATATTTGTTCTACCTTTATCTCCTCGTTGGGTTCGACACTCTTACTTATCGAAAGAGGCTACAATTGATCCCCTATACTTGTGGGTTATCATACGTCACCTTGTCTCCAGATCTGAGATGCCACGTGTACCAGATGAATGACTCCAAGCTCGACCACCGTGATGCAAGAGGTGCGAGCCAAGGAACACTGTTGGAGACACCCCCCATAATTTTCCTCGTCATCATCTGAGTCCTAGAAGATCTCACCCACATCATCATTAGGCATGTAGCCGCCTTCATAGACAACGTGCGCAGAAGGAGTAGAGGCGACTGGGGATGCACCACGTCGTGGGCACTCCGTACGTGCTCGTGTGTGTGCAACGTGCGTACTTTTCCATCAGTGCTAGCTCTAAGGCCGAGGCTGCGGTCGTCTTCGTCTCTGGCTAGTCATTGAGCAACGACGGCAAAGAGGTGCTACAAGAGATGCGTAGGCGCCGTTGTGTGCGAGCTTCGCCGTAGCACGACGAACCGGACATCGCCGCAGATGGCGCACGCCTCCATGCAGCCGAGTGTGTGCGCATGCATGTGTTATTCACGTGCATTCTGCGGCCGAGTGTGTGTGCATGCATGTGTTGTGTACGTGCGTTGTGTGCTCCATGCTGTGCGCGTTTGTGCATGAGTTGGATCGGCATGAGTTAGTGCGTCGGCGTGTGTACATGCGTGGCTGCATGCATCCTATAAATGTATGGCTTCTTGCGTGGTTATCAATATAAACTTATAAATATCTTCAACTTAGCATCCTGATGTATCGTCTCTAGTGGTTAGCGAAGAGTTCATGTTCTTTTATTTGTTTATAGGTGGGCAGGCGGCAAAAAACAGGGGAAAACGCGCAAGGTTCCTTGCAGACACTCCACCGCGAGGTTCCTTGCTCCTTCTCGGTCATCGGGAATCTATGTTCTTCCACTCCTTTTTTACGTGAGCTTTGTTCATCATTTTGCCAACACGCGAGACATCTAGCATCAAGGTGCACATGACATGCAAGAAAATGGAGATAATTAGATAAGCAGTGCATAAGTGAGTCGTGCACTTCAATGGCACCTACTCCTACTACGCAATATTTTTTCTCCTCGATGGCACGTGAATAGTGCACGTACTCAACGACGGAGCACGGGATGGTAGCCATGACATGGTCAGCCCTTTTTTGGAGAGAGTACATACTAAATAACTGTGATGTGTCCCGTCAACTCGTAGAATGACGAGAAGCTTGCTTACTATGCCTTCTCTCTCGCCAACGTGTGCGCGGTGGCTCGTAGCACGAGGAGAAACTTTTGCTTACAAGCGGTGGACGTGCAGCAGTTCATTTGGTGTCAGATTGCCACCAGTACTACTGTAGTACCACCATTATTGTTCGACTTCCGGAAGAGGCGAAGAGCCAAGCGCAAGGTCACCTACTAACCTTAGGCTAGCCATAGTGGGAGTAACATAAGTAGGAGTACCTCCTTTTTTATTCTAGAAACAACCACACGCGAATATTGGACGGTAGCAGCACAGCAACTGAATCAAAAATCGAAACCTTCCCGCCCGGCGCCAGCTGAGCCCGCCGCTCCACATTGATGGCAAGCCAGGGCGACACGACCTCTCACTGCTTCCGCCGTTGAAGCGGCGCGCCGGCCGAGGACATCGCCCGCTGCACGCCCGACATTTCAGACTACACATACTTTGTGAGACAAAAGGTGGGGCCATTATTAATGATATAGTATTATACTAAAGGGACTAACTATTGTAGGCATGCTATGTATTACTCCCTCCTTTCCAGTTTATAAGGCTTATCTCAACTTTTTTGTTTTTCCAATTTAGAGGGCTCATCTCCATCTCATTTTTAGTTTCCAATGCGCATTAAATATTTGCATGCAAGAATTAAAAAGGAACACACCAATGCATGTAATGTTCCTACTCATCTAGTGGTCAGGCATGGATGCACTGTAATTAATTCAAATTAATGCATGAGTTTAATTAGGGTAGTTTTGTAAAGTACGAGATACATTCCTCCAATCACAAAATGCCTTGGTTGATGAGATTTGAGATTTGAGCCCTATAAACTGGAGTAGGTTGGTTCTAGATGATGTGTCAACTTCATATAGCCGGATGTTGGCTACACTACTGGAATTTGCTTATTTGCCGTCTGCCTATTCTTTGCCGTCTGCTGGCGGACGGCAAAGAAGGTCTTTGCCGTCAGCTTGCAAAAAACGGACGGCAAAGAACTGGCTGATGGCAAAGAATGTCTTTGCCATCAGCCAATTCTTTGCCGTCTGCTAGCGGACGGCAAAGAGAGAGGTGGGCCCCACTAACGAGCTGTTTAGAAAAAAACCTAACGGCACCCCTCTTTGTCGTCTGCTAGCAGACGGCAAAGAGCAAAAAAGCGGACAACAAAGAGATAACCTGACTAACGGTCGTCCCCCCACCCCGCTCCCTCCCTCTCTCTCTCTTTCTGTCCTCCCCACCCCGACGACCACCGCCACCCACC
>NC_057796.1:346249951-346250826 GCF_018294505.1 Triticum aestivum
TCCCTTGCATGTGGGGCACGGGAACCTTCCATGCACACACCAGCCAACGAATAGCGCATACGCCGACAAGTCATGCGTCGAGTACATGTACCAGACACGCATTATGAAGTTCCGTTTGCTATAGGCGTCGTATGTCTTGAACCCATTATCCCAGGCTTCTTGCAATTCGTCCTTAAGCGGCTGCATGTACACATTCATATTTTTCCCCGGATAGTTGGGCCCTGGAATTATCAACGTCAGGAAAATGTTATTTCTTTGCATAATCTGTCCGGGGGGGAGATTGAGTGGAAAGACAAATACGGGCCAACAACTGTATTGGGCTGCCGTCAGACCAAACACACCGAACCCATCCGTGCTGATGCCGACTCAAGGATGCCTCGGATCTGCCACTTTGTCAACATGTAATTCATCAAATTTTTTCCACGCAACACCATCCGATGTGTGTACGATCATGAGATTCCCATCTGCATCTAGTTCGGTTCTTTTGCCCGTTTTGTGCCATGTCATCTGTCTGGCCGTCTCTTCGACCATGAAAAGACGTTGAAGTCTTGGTATGATTGGCATATACCGAAGAACACCCGCCGCGGCCTCCCCCTCCACCAGGCCACCGCTGCCCCCACCCGCCGCGGACTCCCCTCCACCGGGCCGCCGCCGCCCCCACCCGCCGCGGCCTACCCCTCCACCGGGCCGCCGCCTCCCCCTCCACCGGCGATCCCCTGCGCAGGTGAGTGATCTTCCCCCTTTTTTTAGTTTAGTTTGTTTTAGTTTAGTTTCTTTTAGTTACTTTTAGTTAATTTAGTTTCTGTTTTAGTTATAGTTTTACTTTAGTTTTAGTTTTAGTTTTCGTTTTAGTTTAGTTTATTTTAGATTAGTTT
>NC_057796.1:346551423-346742516 GCF_018294505.1 Triticum aestivum
ACAATGAGACGTCTCTCCTGCTGACCACGGTGAGCGCGCTCACGACGACCACAGATCACCCAGTCGAGCACGTTCTCCTAAATGAGGAGCGTTCCCAGGAGCGTGCCGCACCTACCGACGGTCGCTGCGACATGTCCTGGTACCTGGACACCTGGGCGAGCAACCACATGTCCGATTGCTAGGAGATCTTCTCCAAGCTCGATGTCGGCGTGCGCGGCTCCGTGAGGCTCGGCGATGGAAATGACGTGAAAATCAAGGGGAGAGGCACCATCATCTTCGAGTGCTGGAACGATGAGCACCTGACCCTGTCGAAGGTGTATTTCATGCCTTGTCTGCGCAAAAACATCATCAACATAGGGAGGATGGACAAGCTCGGGTGTGAAACCAACATCCAAGGCGGGCTGGTGCGGCTCCGTGATCAGGAGGGCCGCCTCCTCGCTCGCATTCAGAGGAACGGTGGACGGTTGTATGTGCTCCAGCTAACTGCAGGGCGCCCTGTCTGCCTGCTAACACGCGGCGAGGATGAGGCATGGCTGTGGCATGGTCGCTGCAGCCACCTGAACTTATGTGCTGCACGGCATTTGGGTCGCCTTGGCATGGCCGACGGTGTCCCCATCATCAATCAGATCGACCAAGTCTGCGACGGGTGCATGCTGGGCAAGCAGCGTCAACTGCCGTTTCCCCATGCCATGTCATACCGCATAGAGCACGCTCTGGAGCTTGTCCACAACGACCTATGTCATCCAATCAAGCCGGTAACAGTGGGAGGTAATCGTTATTTCTTATTGATCATTGATGATTACTCATGGGTCATGTGGCTTGAGGTGATCCAATCCAAAGATGAGGCGTTTGATCGCTTCAAGAAAATCAAGGCTCAGACAGAGGCCGAGTCGAGGTGCAACCTCCTAGCGTCCCATTCAGATCCAGGAGGCAAGTTCAACTCGATCTCCTTCCGCAAGTACTGTGATGACGGCGACATCAAACACTGTACCACCGCGCTGTACATGCCCCAGCAGAACAGCATGGTCGAGCGGCGCAACTAGATAGTGGTCGAGATGGCCCGCTGTCTGATGAAGGCCATGGTAGTGCCGGTGACGTTCTGCGGAGAGGCAATGAAGACTGCAATCTACCTCCTCAACCATGTGCCCACACACAGCCTCGACGGACTGACGCCATACGAGGCGTGGCACAAGCGGAGGCTGGTGGTGCATCACCTCTGCACGTTTGGGTGCGTGGCACACATGAAGCACCTCGGCCCTGGCATCGACAAACTCGTCGACCGCTCCACGCTGGCGATCTTCGTCGGGTACGAGGAGGATGCCAAGGCCTACATGGCCTATGATCCATCGAGCAAGTGGGTGATCATAACCGGCGACGTCACATTTGAGGAGCATAGAAGGTGGGACTGGATGACCGCGACCAACAGAGATGCCGCGCTCCCGGTCGAACACCTTGCGGTCACTTACAATGACGAATACCACAACGTGTAGTCCTCGCCGGCATGAACTGGCTCCCCCGACTTCTCTTGCTACTCCAACCAGTGATGGGCCTCATCCTCCGTGGCGGTAGGGCCGCCTCTCGTGGTGTCCGAGGGCGCCTCGCCCGTGTCCATGGAGGACGACTAGGCCACACCGCCGGACGACGATAGCTAACGCCATGACCTCGACCACACTTTGGCTCACTGTCGTAACATCAAGCATGTGCTCACGGAGCTGGACGCGGCGGCGAGAGAAGAGCACATCGGGCTCTATCTTGTTGCCGCAGAGGAACCTAATAGCGTCGATGAGGCGCTCGACGAGGCATGCTGGAAGCGCGCCATGGACGATGAACTCACGGCGATCCGCGAGAATGGAACGTGGGAGCTCGCCACGCTCCCACGAGAGTACAGAGGCATAGGGCTCAAGTGGGTTTACAAGATCAAGAGGGACGCTGCCGGCAACATAGTGGTGCACATGGAGACCGTGCGGCTACTGCTAGCACGTGTGGTGCACCGTGGATGGCAACTCCATCACATGGACATGAAATCAGCGTTTCTGAATGGTGATCTTTGCGAAGAGGTCTACGTGCATCGGCTGCCGGGCTTCGTCATCGCCGGTGACAAAGGAAAGGTGATGCACCTCCAGAAGGCGTTGTACGAACTGAAGCAGGCGTCGCGGGCATGGAATGCCAAACTCGACAAGTTACTCGTGTTGCTCAGCTTCGAGCATAGCCCTCTTGATCACGCCGTGTACAGGCGAGGCACGGGCGTGTCATCACTACTCGTCGGCATGTATGTCGACGACTTGATCATCACCGACACCGGCAATGAAGAGATCATCACATTCAAGGCGCAGATGAAAAATCCGTTCGACATGAGTGACCTTGGGCTTCTGAGCTACTACCTCGATTTAGAAGTTCAGCAGAAGACTGGCGCGATCAGCATATGCCAGGGCGCGTCTGCCGCCAAGGTTCTGGACGCTGCTGGATGAGGGGGTCCAATCCCTTCGTCATGCAGATGCAGAATCGTCTGAAACTTGGCAAGACCGGCGCCGACAAAGCCGTGGATGCCACACGGTACAGGAGCATCGTTGTGAGTCTTCGGTACCTCTGCAACATGAAGCCAGATATCTCGTTCTCTGTTGGCATGGTGAGCAGGTACTTGGAGGTGTCGACGCCAGCGCACTGGGCTGCCATCAAGTAGATCCTGCGCTATATCAGCGAGACGTTGAACCATGGCTGATGCTACAAGAAAGGCGGTGGAGCAGTGCCAGAAGTGACCGACTATAGCGACAATGATCACGTCGGTGACATTGACAATCAGCGGAGCACAACGGGAGTGGTGTTCCTCCTCATCTCTAGTCCCGATCACTTGGACTTCTCACAAGCAGAAGGTCATCGCCGTCCCGTCGTGCGGGGTTGAGTACATGGTGGCGGCAACCGTAGCCTGCCAAGGCGTGTGGCTGTGCAGGCTCCTCGGCGAGCTCACCAGCGACACTCCAACGAGGCTGAAGCTACACATCAACAACAACCGGCGATTGCTCTCAGCAAAAATCTGATGCACCATGACAGACGTAAGCACATTGACATTCGATATCATTTCATTCATGAGTGCATCAAAGATGGCAAGGTGAAAGTCGAGCACGTCGACACTAATGTACAACTTGCTGATTTCCTCACCAAGGCGCTAGGGCGAATCAAGTTTGTTGAATTGAAATAGAAGGCTGGCGTCAGAGTGGTGAGCACCGGGCGTCAGAATTAGGGGGTGAAAGGTTGAACTTTTACTTCCTAGCCCGGTTTAGTAGCTATCTTAGTTTTCTTTTCAGTTAGCATAATAAATGTCCATGTCAACGTGTGCATGTACACTAGATGTGGCTTGGTAGTTTTTAGATTAGTAGTTACCTAGGTTGGTGCGGCTATTAGTAATGCATGTGATGGCTTGTAGCGCAGCTCATGGCACACACACATCACCCATATGGCGAGTGTCATGGGATGGCATGACCGGTGAGCTCACGTGTGTGGTTGATCTTTCCCTTTGTAAGTTCAGTACAAATAAGAGGAATGAGATGGAGAAAAGCTGCAATGTACGCAGCACAAAACACCCGAGTCTTTATCTCCTTCTCGCCATTGTTGCCATGAGCTAGAGCTTGCATGTGTCTTCGGTTCCAACACCACTCACCTTTCCCACCATTCATTGGACCCTGGAATAAATGATTTTCTTATAACACCATGACATTGTGATTTTCTTTGAAGTAGGAGCATATGCACTATTTTTCTTGTTTACCCATTGTAGATCGGAGGGAGTATAGAAACATACACTACTGCATGATGCTACTAATGCGGCACTACAATTAGGGACCCTTCAACGACAATGTGTGTGATGCATTAGTCGCAAACGGTGATGTAATAAAACTGTCAAAAAAGATACAAAATGTTTGCGATGGCGGAGACATCAAACACGATTAAGATTATAGTTGCGTGTGTGATGTGTGGCATACGTTTAATCCATAAGAACTGTTTGCGATGAGGCAGAACAACACAAACGGGCAGCCATTTGAAGGTGTGTGCGATGTACGGTATACAATTCACTCCGATGAACTATTTGTGGTTACGGAACGCAACAGAAACGGTCAACCAGATCAAGGTGTGTGCGATATATGGCATACAGTTCACTCGGATGAACTATTTTCGATTAGGCAACACAACATAAATGGTTCAACTTAACAAGATGTGTGTGATATGCGGCATACAATTCACATAGATGAACTATTCGTGATGAGCCAAAAGAACACAAACGATTCATGTAAATAAGATGTGTGTGATACGCGGCAAACAACCCACTCGGATGAATTGTTTGCGATGAGAAAATATAACACAGACGGTTGCTACAGTTAGTTCGTGTGCGATTTTGTGTGTAGGAAAAAACTTTGGAAAAATGCAAACTAATTGCTTGCGATGGCTAGGAGTATCGCACATGATACGTATGCGAGTACTCATGTGCGATGATTAGTAAGTTACACATATGTTTCCTTATGTTAACACGTGTGTGATAACACATGACACCGCATACGATTGTTGGGTTGTATGCTCCACTTAGTCTTCCCGTGCTCCACGGGGGGATTGTAAAATCCCCTATCCCCTAGCAAGCTTCTAGCTTTAAATAACCACAACAATGGCCACTGACGGTGACTCGCTACTGATCCACTTGCTAGCTAGTTACCCACACATACCTGCATACCCCCAACGGCTGACGACAGGATGGAGTTGCGCGACGGGAACGAGCGCCGTAGACCATAGTTTAGGTTAATTAATTATACCTCCAGAGCCGGATGATTCCAGCTCTAGAGGTATAATTAATTAACATAATCTGCGATCAAATAAGTAAAGCTTCCCGGACATGATCGTGCGTCGTCCCCAACCGCTAGTAGAGCGCGCGCAGAGGGACGCGACCTGAGCGTTCCTTGGCGCCTAAACGGCGAGCAGAGCGTGCGGAGGGACGTGACCCAAGGGTGCCTCGGTGCCTAAACTGCAAGTAGAGCGTGCAGAGGAACGCGAGTAGAGAGCACCGCGGCCGCTTAAATGGCGAGCAAGCACATGCATAATTATTGCATATAGTAGTTGAACATGGCAGGGAATGGCTGTCCGACAATATTATTTTCGATGGCATGCATTAATATATTCTTAGTTAAATCTGAGGTCAAATTTTGGTACTACAAAATACGAAGGGGACCAATAAACCACGTCGGAGGTAGTACCTATACCAACACAGATGCCTAGTGCAGAAATTAATGACGTTATACACGTGTCCCGCAATCCACGCCAATGCTTCCTACCTCTTCCCCCATCGGTTTCCCGCCACCAGCTAGTGCCTTGCTCCATATGACCCAGGCGGCAACGCACCACAGCGACACTATGCGCAGGTCTAGTCCACGCCCATCTACTATTAGTTATTCCAAGCATGCCAGGCAACAACCAAAGCTTGAACGACGACCCCTTCCTGCGTTACATCTTCGACAAGGAGAACGAGCAGGAATGGATCAGGGAGCAAGAGCTTCATCGGCCGGTGCAAGCGCCATGGCCCATCGGCAGCGATATCGCTATGCCGGTCCATGGGCGCACAATGGACATATTGCAGAGAAATTGTGATGAGCAGTTTGCCATCCACCGTGCAAAAGATCTAGAGCTGCTAGGCGGCATGATCGACGACCCACCCGAAGAGCCGCCATCACCAGTGTTGATCAAGAACCTGTGGCCACGCCAAGAATGGGCAGAGGACCTCTGCGATTCAGTTATGAGATAGCCTGTCTGCGGCCTCATCATTGCCGCCACCGGCCATGTCAACGTCGATCCCGACGATGTGGTGGCCAGGTTCGAGCGCATCCTTGGAGGATTTGACGTCCCCGATGAAGTAGAATATCGCCAACATGATATCTTGAGGATGCGGATGATGGATGGAATTTGCTACTAGTGCAGAGACATGGAGATGGAGCGGTTCCGCAGGCGTTTCATGCGTGCGATTGCACGCTGTAAAGCTCTACTGGAAGAGGCCCAGCAGCCCCAAGAGCCTCCTAGCACCAGCAGCTTCATAGGCGGAGACGGGTATGAAGGAAATATAACCTAGAGGCAATAATAAAGTTGTTATTTATATTTCCTTATATCATGATAAATTTTGTTTATTCAAGCTAGAATTGTATTAACCGGAAACTTAGTACATGTGTGAATACATAGACAAACAGAGTGTCCCTAGTATGCCTCTACTTGACTAGCTCGTTAATCAAAGATGGTTATGTTTCCTGGCCATAGACATGAGTTGTCATTTGATTAACGGGATCACCTCATTAGGAGAATGACGTGATTGACTTGACCCATTCCGTTAGCTTAGCACTAGCTCGTCAATCAAAGATGGTTAAGTTTCCTAACAATAGACACGTGTTGTCATTAACGGGATCACATCATTAGAGAATGATGCGATGGACAAGACCCATCCATTAGCTTAGCATAATGATCGTTAAGTTTTATTGCTATTGGTTTCTTCATGACTTATACATATTCCTTTGACTATGAGATTATGAAACTCCCAAATACCGGAGGAACACCTTGTGTGCTATCAAACGTCACAACGTAACAGGGTGATTATAAAGATGCTCTACAGGTGTCTCCGAAGGTGTTTGTTGGGTTGGCATAGATCAAGATTAGGATTTGTCACTCCAAGTATCGGAGAGGTATCTCTGGGCCCTCTCGATAATGCACATCATAATAAGCCTTGCAAGCAATGTTACTAATGAGTTAGTTACGGGATGATGTATTACAGAACGAGTAAAGAGACTTGCCGGTAACGAGATTGAACTAGGTATGAAGATACCGACGATCGAATCTCGGGCAAGTAACATACCGATGACAAAGGGAATAACGTATGTTTTCATAATGGTTCGACCGATAAAGATCTTTGTAGAATATGTAGGAGCCAACATGGGCATCCAAGTGCCGCTATTCGTTATTGACCAGAGAGGTGTCTCGGTCATGTCTACATTGTTACCCGTAGGGTCCGTACGCTTAACGTTCGTTGACGATATAGTATTATATGAGTTATGTATGTTGGTGAACGAATGTTGTTCAGAGTCCCGGATGAGATCACGGACATGACGAGGAACTCCAGAATGGTCCGGAGATAAAGATTGATATATGGGATAATAGTGTTTGGTCTTCGGAAGGGTTCCGGAATTCACCAGAAGGGGTTCCGGATGTTTCCCAAAATGTTTGGGTACGAGAACACTTTATTTGGGCCGAAGGGGAAAGCCCACAAGGTTTTTGGAAAGCGCAAAAGGAAGTTTTGCGGAGTCCAGGGGCCAGACGCCAGGGTCCCTCAAGTCTGGGTCCAGACGTCGGGAACCCTGGCGTCTGGCCGTGGAGTCCGAGAAGGACTCTTGCCTTTCGGGTGAAACCGACTTTGTGTAGGCTTTTACTCCAAGTTTCGACCCCAAGGCTCAAGATATAAATAGAGGGGTAGGGCTAGCTCCCAAGACACATCAAGAAACACCAAGCCGTGTGCCGGCAACCCCGTCCCCTCTAGTTTATCCTCCGTCATAGTTTTCGTAGTGCTTAGGCGAAGCCCTGCGGAGATTGTTCTTCACCAACACCGTCACCACGCCGTCGTGCTGCCGGAACTCATCTACTACTTCGCCCCTCTTGCTGGATCAAGAAGGCGAGGACGTCATCGAGCTAAACGCGTGCTGAACGCGGAGGTGCCGTACGTTCGGTACTTGATCGGGACGGATCGTGAAGGTGTACGACTACATCAACCGCATTGCTAAACGCTTCCGTTTTCGGTATACGAGGGTACGTAGACACACTCTCCCCTCTCGTTGCTATGCATCTCCTAGATAGATCTTGCATGATCATAGGCATTTTTTGAAATACTGCGTTCCCCAACACTGGCATCCGAGCCAAGTCTATGCGTAGATGTTATATGTACGAGTAGAACACAATGAGTTGTGGGCAATAATAGTCATACTGCTTACCAGCAACGTCTTACTTTGATTCGGCGGTATTGTTGGATGAAGCGGCCCAGAGCGACATTACATGACTGCGTTCATGAGACTGGTCCTACCGACGTGCTTCGCACACAGGTGGCTAGTGGGTGCCTGTTTCTCCAACTTTAGTTGAATCGAGTTTGACTACGCCCGGTCCTTGTTGAAGGTTAAAACAGCACACTTGACAAAAAATCGTTGTGGTTTTGATGCGTAGGTAAGAACGGTTCTTGCTAGAAGCCTGTAGAAGCCACGTAAAACTTGCAACAACAAAGTAGAGGACGTCTAACTTGTTTTTGCAGGGCATGTTGTGATGTGATATGGTCAAGACGTGATGAGATATAAATTGTTGTATGAGATGATCATGTTTTGTAACCGTTATCGGCAACTGGAAGGAGCCTTATGGTTGTCGCTTTATTGTATGAAATGCAATCACCATGTAATTGCTTTACTTTATCACTAAGCAGTAGCGATAGTTGTAGAAGCAATAGTTGGCGAGACGACAACGATGCTACGATGGAGATCAAGGTGTCATGCCGGTGACGATGGTGATCATGACGGTGCTTTGGAAATGGGGATCAAAGGCACAAGATGATGATGGCCATATCATATCACTTATTTTGATTGCATGTGATGTTTATCCTTTATGCATCTTATTTTGCTTGGTACGGCAGTAGCATTATAAGATGATCCCTCACTAAATTTTAAGGTACAAGTGTTCTCCCTGAGTATGCACCATTGCTACAGTTCGTCGTGCCGAGACACCACGTGATGATCAGGTGTGATAAACTCTACGTTCACATACAACGGGTGCAAGCCAGTTTTGCACACGCAGAATACTAGGGTTAAACTCGAAGAGCCTAGCATATGCAGATATGGCCTAGGAACACTGAGACCGAAAGGTCGAGCGTGAATCATATAGTAGATATGATCAACATAGTGATGTTCACCATTGAAAGCTACTCCATCTCACGTGATGATCGGACATGGTTTAGTTGATTTGGATCACGTGATCATTTAGATGACTAGAGGGATGTCTATCTAAGTGGGAGTTCTTAAGTAATATGATTAATTGAACTTTAATTTATCATGAACTTAGTACCTGATAGTATTTTGCATGTCTATGTTGTTGTATATCAATGGCCCGTGCTACTGTTCCTTTGAATTTTAATGCATTCCTAGAGAAAGCTAAGTTGAAAGATGATGGTAGCAACTACACGGACTAGGTCTATAACTTGAGGATTATCCTCATTGCTGCACAGAAGAATTACGTCCTGGAAGCACCGCTAGGTGCAAGACCCGCTGCAGGAGCAACACCGGACGTTATGAACTCTGGCGGAGCAAAGCTGATGACTACTCGATAGTTCAGTGTGCCATGCTTTATGGCTCAGAATCAGGACTTCAACGACGTTTTGAACGTCATGGAGCATATGAGATGTTCCAGGAGTTGAAGTTAATATTTCAAGCAAATGCCCGGATTGAGAGATATGAAGTCTCCAATAAGTTCTACAGCTGCAAGATGGAGGAGAATAGTTCTGTCCGTGAATATATACTCAGAATGTCTGGGTACCACAACCACTTGACTCAACTGGGAGTTAATCTTCCTGGTGATAGTGTCATTGATAGATTTCTTCAATCACTGCCACCAAGCTACAAAATCTTTGTGATGAACTATAATATGCAAGGGATGGATAAAACAATTCCCGAGCTCTTTGCGATACTAAAGGCTGCAGAGGTAGAAATCAAGAAGGAGCATCAAGTGTTGATGGTTAACAAGACCACTAGTTTCAAGAAAAAGGGCAAAGGGAAGAAGGGTAACTTCAAGAAGAACGGCAAGAAAGTTGCTGCTCAAGTGAAGAAACCCAAGTCTGGACCTAAGCCTGAGACTGAGTGCTCCTACTGCAAAGGGACTGGTCACTGGAAGCGGAACTGCCCCAAGTATTTGGCGGATAAGAAGGATGGCAAAGTGAAAGGTATATTTGATATACATGTTATTAATGTGTACCTTACTAATGCTCATAGTAGCGCCTGGGTATTGCATACTGGTTCTGTTGCTCATATTTGCAACTCGAAACAGGGGCTATGGATTAAAACGAAGATTGGCTAAGGACGAGGTGACGATGCGCGTGGGAAATGGTTCCAAAGTTGATGTGATCGCCGTCGCCACGCTACCTCTACATCTACCGTCGAGATTAGTTTTAGACCTGAATAATTGTTATTTGGTGCCAACGTTAAGCATGAACATTATATCTGGATCTTGTTTGATGCGAGACGGTTATTCATTTAAATCAGAGAATAATGGTTGTTCTATTTATATGAGTAATATATTTTATGGTCATGCACCCTTGATGAGTGGTCCATTTTTGTTGAATCTCGATAGTAGTGATACACATATTCATAATATTGAAGCCAAAAGATGCAAGGTTAATAATGATAGTGCAACTTATTTGTGGCACTGCCGTTTAGGTCATATTGGTGTAAAGCGCATGAAGAAACTCCATGCTGATGGACTTTTGGAATCACTTGATGCTTGCGAACCATGCCTCATGGGCAAGATGACTAAGACTCCGTTCTCCGGAACAATGGAGCGAGCAACAGACTTGTTGGAAATAATACATACTGATGTATGCGGTCCGATGAGTGTTGAGGCTCACGGTGGGTATCGTTATTCTCTAACCTTCATAGATGATTTGAGCAGATATGGGTATATCTACTTGATGAAACATAAGTCTGAAACATTTGAAAAGTTCAAAGAATTTTAGAGTGAAGTGGAAAATCATCGTAACAAGAAAATAAAGTTTCTACGATCTGATCGTGGAGGTGAATATTTGAGTTACAAGTTTGGTCTTCATTTGAAACAATGTGGAATAGTTTCGCAACTCACGCCACCTGGGACACCACGGCATAATGGTGTGTCGGAACGTCGGAACCGCTCTTTATTAGATATGGTGCGATCTATGATGTCTCTTACTGATTTACCGCTATCGTTTTGGGGTTATGCTTTAGAGACGTCTGCATTCACGTTAAATAGGGCACCATCTAAATCCGTTGAGACGACACCATATGAACTGTGGTTTGGCAAGAAACCCAAGTTGTCGTTTCTTAAAGTTTGGGGCTGCGATGCTTATGTGAAAAAGCTTCAACCTGATAAGCTCGAACCCAAATCGGAGAAATGTGTCTTCATAGGATACCCAAAGGAGACTGTTGGGTACACCTTCTATCACAGATCCGAAGGCAAGATATTCGTTGCTAAGAATGGCTCCTTTCTAGAGAAGGGGTTTCTCTCAAAAGAAGTGAGTGGGAGGAAAGTAGAACTTGATGAGGTAATTGTACCTGCTCCCGAATTGGAAAGTAGTTCATCACAGAAATCAGTTCCAGTGATTCCTACACCAATTATTGAGGAAGCTAATGATGATGATCATAAAACTTCTGATCAAGTTACTACTGAACCTCGTAGGTCAACCAGAGTAAGCTCCGCACCAGAGTGGTACGGTAATCCTGTTCTGGAGGTCATGTTAGTTGACCATGTTGAACCTACAAACTATGACGAAGCGATGATGAGCCCAGATTCTGCGAAATGGCTTGAAGCCTTGAAATCTGAGATCGGATCCATGTATGAGAACAAAGTGTGGACTTTGGTTGACTTGCCTGATGCTCGGTAAGCAATAGAGAATAAATGGATCTTCAAGAAGAAGACTGACGCTGACGGTAATGTTACTGTCTACAAAGCTCGACTTGTTGCGAAAGGTTTTCGACAAGTTCAAGGAGTTGACTACGATGTGTGATGCCCCAAGACCGACGCTCCAGACGCCTGCCATGTTTTTCGTGTTCGTTGTGTGTATTTATTTGTTTGTTGCATTCATCATCCGCATTGCATCGGCACTCGTTGCCGTCATTGTTTTTAAAACTTGCATCCGCTCGTAGTTGCCGTGTCCCCCCTTGCTTTCGTTGACCGTTCCGAGTCAAACCTTGTTATTCATTTGCCCTCTTGCCTAAACCGGAGTCTCTCTGTACAGTGCACAAACCCCCTTGTGTGCGCGTCCGAAGTTGTCCCGAACCCGAACCGGACTTTCATTACCGTTGGGTCCGGATCATCCCCAAACATCTATAAAACATCTCCGTTTTCTTATTTGGACTCCATAGCCTTTTTTTTCGTCTGTCCGATTATGAACGTAGGGACGAGATAGCCCCTAGCCTAACCCACCCGCTTTATATACTAGTCTAAACCGAGACCAAATCCCTAATTTCTAGGGATCCTCCTAGTCGCGCCGCCACCCACTCACCATCTCCATCGGGGATACTCCCAGATCCACCTCTCCGCCCGGCCGACCCGACCACCTCCCTCGTTTTCAGCACCGAGCCAACGACCTTCTCCTCACGATCCATGGCCGCATCCTCCCTGCCTTCTTTGCCAACCACCTCACAGCCTCGTGCCCGAACACCGGCAGGCCACCGGAGCACCACCACCAGTGACCTCAACCACGAGGGCGTCGCCCTCATCCACCATGCCAGGAGCCCGAGCTCTTTCTCCCGCGTTCGTGCCCTTCCTCCCGAGACCAGGCGCCCTGTGCCCGCGACCCTCGCCCGAGCCGGCGACCTCCAGCAGCAACAACCTCGCCGGAGATGGGTTCCCCGCCGTGCCCTGCTCCCTTCCTTCCCCATCTGCTCTCTCTCATTTTCTCTCTCTCACGCTGCTCTCTCTCTTTGTTGTCCTCGTAGCGCCGCCATGGAGGCCCCAGCTCCAACCCGTAGCAGCTGCGCTGCCGGAGTCGCCAATGCCTCGTCTGCCTCCCATGAATCACGCCCCGTCGCCGGGAGCTCGTCCCCAAGTTCCGCCGCGCCACTGCATCCTCTGCTTCCCCTGTGCGCCGCGACCTTGCATGCCTGCTTCGCTCCATCGAGCAGTGCCACCGCCGGAGTTCCTCATCGCCGAGAACCGCCTCCCCGAACCTGGGACTACCCGGATCCGCCGCGCCGCGGGTCCCCTGCCTCTGCATCGTGCCTCTGCCCGTCTTCTGCGTCACCGTGTTCTGTTGCTGCTTCTGTTGGAAACGAGCAGAGAACGAGGCGCCCGCTCCCCTGTGCCTCGTGTTGACCGCGCCCAGCCTCCTCTCGCCTGGGCCAGCGCGCTGACTCAAGCCGGCCCACCTCCCTTGCCGCGGCCTGCTGCTTCACCGACCGGGCCGAAGCCCATGGGTGAGCAGCCCCCTCCAGCCCCTCTCCTGTACACTGTTGGCCCAGCAAGTTTCAGCTCGTGTTATGTTTTTTTCCTGGTCCTGCGAATTTTGCCAATTATCCAGAGAATTACCGTTTTGCAGAAAAACCCTCCATGTTCATTGTGACACCCAAAAATTTTATTTGGCTTTTTCAAACTTTTATTTGATTTGAGGGGTGTTATTTAAAATTTTCTTCTAAAGGACTCTTCCTCTCAAAAACTTTTTTTATGACAAGTGTTTTGTTTGGATTCACCCAAGACTTGATATTGGTCTTGGTGGTTTTTCCTCCTTATGTGGACTCAAAACCAAATGCTTTTCACTTGGGAAATTTCTTTTGAAAAATCTTTTAAATAGCCCTATGGCATTTGGAGTGATCTTTTCCCCTTTTCAAAATCTCCTCTTGCCATGACATGAGTGTAAATCCCCTCCCAAAAGCCATTCCCCATCTTTGTGTCAAGTTATTCTTCAAATCCAGCAAGTTGAACCTCCCCATGTTTTTGTTTCCAATTTTTTCTTATCAAAAATATTTTCTGCCCTCTACTTTGGCTCTTGGAGATTTACAAAGGAACTACCTTTCTCCTTTGAGTTTTGCCTCCAAACCCATTTCCCTGGCTAGTCCTTAGAGCCCTCAACCAAGATCCATCAAGATCCACTGGTCTCCAGTTCAAATATTTCAAATTGTGCTTGCTGCAAGTTTGGAACATATTTGCCAAATTTGATGAAATTCAATTGTTTTCTCTTCCTAAAAATCTGAGAAAATTCAGGCAGCCTCTGGATGCATTGAGAGGTCACCTCACCAAGTCCCAGCTCCAGAAAAAAAATTTCTTCATGCCAAATCATTTCGTCGAGCACTTGAAGGGCACTGTTTCTGTCAGGTTCAGAAGTTCAGTTAACAGTTTCAGTGAGCACTGTCGTATTCTTCAGAGACCGTTCTCGATCTCGCCAGTACCACGGTGGCGCCTTGCTCCCTGTTCCGTCCTTCTTATCCCTGTGCCGCACGATCGCCTGGAGGTTTGCGGGCGTCGGCGACGAGCAGGAGGAGGTGCGCCACCCCGTGAGCGACGACAGCAGCGGCCTTTGCGGCGGCCAGAGAGGCGCAGCGTCGGCCGGCACCGTCCAGCGCCGCGTGGCCATCCACTCACCCGTGAACGCTGCAGTCCATCGTCGTGAACTGCTAGGCGCGGAGCGCGCTCCCTGCCGCCGCCGTGCCCGTGAGGCCGTTCCGTCGAGGACCGGCGCATTACACCAAGCCCGACCAAGGTTTAGCGGAGGAATGGCACCAGTGACCCTCCCTGATGGTGCCTAGCCCCCTAAACCCCCTGCCCAATCTCTGCCTCGCCGTAATCGCTCGCCGGATCTATTCCGTTCACGGCCACCCCCTCGGATCGCCTATAAAAGGAGGTCCCGAGCTTGAACTCGAACCCGCACCACCTCCACACACCACCAGTACCACGCCAAGCCACTGGAAGAGCCCCGAGGGAGCCTTCTTCCCCAACTCCGGCCGCCTCGACCCGCCACGGGACCCAGCTCGATTCACCCCCGTGCGTGCACCTCTACCTCTCAGCTCTTGCCAGTAGCTCCTAGTGCATCCACTCTTCTGACCCGCGCTTCAATTTGGAGTTTGCAGCACCCACCGGAGTACTCCACCATCGCCCGAACCACCGTCCGCCGGAGAAAGTGTCGCCGTCGACGTGGTGCTCTCCGACGGCCAAGTCCACCACCCACCGACGCGGAAGAACACCCTGAACCTCTTGGTACCCTCCGATCTCTCTGCCTCGCCGTGGTTCAACGCCGGCGACCACCGCAGCCTTCGGGCGCCGGCGAGCTCCGTTGGAGTTTTAAACCTGACGGGTGGGACCCCCCCGTCAGCCTCTCTTCTTTCCCCCCTCGAACCGTTTTCTGATAGCGCCTTCGGGCAAATGCGTTTTCTCTTTGGGCTGGCGCATTTCTTTCCGAACCGTTTTCTGTTTTCTCAAACAAGTCCCTGGATCTTTTCTGTTTCATCACAGATCAGTCCTTGGACTAAAACCCTTATATCTTTTTAATAAAAGATGATTTTTGATTGATTCTTTTTCTGTCAGTCTTATATTTTTGTCTAGTTTTTTATAGTATTTATTTGGAAAAATTTGGAACAATTTTTATGCACGCAACGATTTTCACGTTAGTATACGGTTTCGTTATACCGTAGGTTCCGGAGGAGGTGACGGAGCCGCGAACTTCGCCGAGCTAGACTCCGACTTCTCCGAACCAGGCAAGCATGTTTGAACCTTTGATATGATAGGTGTTTTGCATGTTTGCTTGAATGGTTTGTGCATGGCATATGAGCATCGGTGAGTATTACGTTGCATGCAAGGCAACTATCCGTGTGTTTCGAAGTTACTGTGATCTTTGATGAGAGATGACCTGATCATGTGGTGACATGAAAGGTAGTAAGATGGTATTGTTGTAGCATGCCAGTCTTACGTCATCCGATAAACTCCGACGTTAACGTGGACTGAGCCACGTTACCGTTCTTCCCCTTTCGTGCTGCCACATGTTTTCTGCAAAGAATACGGTTTAGTAAGTTGTTAACCTCTTTCCTTGTACACACCAAATAGAGGGGCCGGGATGAGGGTTCCATGGCCCTGGATTAAAGCCAGTCATCCGGTCAGGGGGCATGGGTGTTTCCGGTTGGGACCGAGAGGGGGGCACCCCTTAGAGCGCGCGGTATAAATTTGATCCCATGCTACGCGAGGTTGTAGCCTCCCCGTCTCAAGGTTTTTCTTGAACGTTGCCGAGGGTGATTCCTGGCATCGGAATGTTGAATGGGTGTGTACTGGTTAGATGTGTTTCTCCTAAAACACCGTAAACGGAACTAGTCCCTTGTGGCTACTGAAATCCGTTGGCTGTGGTTAAGAGTACAAACTCTGCAGAGTCAAATCCTTCCGAGTCATCGTGTCCATGGTCAAGGACCGTGGCCAACTATCCATATCCATGTCAGTCCTATGTCAGTCTCCGTGGTAAATCCCCGGTGAACAAGCTTGAGTGGTAAACCCGGTTGAATTGTTATTCCTGTGGATGGACTAACCTTTTATTTATCTCGTACCTGAATATTCCTTGAATGATTTAAATTCATGAGCTACTGAAATATCAAGTTATGAAATATAAGCCCTTTATGTGATGTCGCTCAGACGTCCGACTGTGGCATGCTCGTTATTTACTTTGGATATAAGCCCTTTATGTGATGTCGCTCAGACGTCCGACTGTGGCATGCTCGTTATTTACATTTTGATATAAGCCCTTTATGTGATGTCGCTCAGACGTCCGACTGTGGCATGCTCGTTATTTACTTTTTGATATAAGCCCTTTATGTGATGTCGCTCAGACGTCCGACTGTGGCATGCTCGTTATTTACTTTTTGATATAAGCCCTTTATGTGATGTCGCTCAAACATCCGACTGTGGCACGCACTGTCATTTATATTCCATTATAAGCCCTTTATGTGGTGTCGCCTTGACGCCCGACTGCGGCATGGTTATTTTCATTTGTATCCTTTCGAGGAGTCATTCAGACACTCGATTGGCCTTCAGTATTACATTGGGATTTCGGGAGGACTACCGCCCGACTTCCCTTTTATTTCCCATGCATTGCTATCTCATTGTCTGAGTGCGCTTT
Organism: Triticum aestivum; assembly: GCF_018294505.1. NCBI lineage: Eukaryota > Viridiplantae > Streptophyta > Magnoliopsida > Poales > Poaceae > Triticum > Triticum aestivum. Next base: position 346,568,297 of record NC_057796.1, read on the forward strand.
GTTAACCTGTTCATATGCATCATGTTTACATTTATTATATCTTATGTCCGAACTGTCTTGCGAGTACTTTCATAGTACTCACCTGGCTTGTTGATTTGGCCAGATGTTGTCGAAGGCGATCTCATGGATGAAGAGTTTGATAGTGAGTCCGACGCCTAGAGGAGTCCCAGTCAGTCCCGTGCGATCCTGGATATTGGTCACTTGTATTATATTCGCTTCCGCCACCCACAATAAGTATCCTCGAGCCTCACTCCGACGCTCGAAGAGCTGTTAGATTCAGGAGTCATGTCACCCACTCACTGTGATATACCCACCACCGCTTTTATTGTGAGTCAGTAGTTATGCCACCCTATCCGCCTTTATGTTAGTATCGGCGTGTTTGTAATAAATTGTTGAGCCGTCTCCGCTCAACCTTGTATTATATTTAGTACTCCTGGTTTTCTTCTGTGATCAAGAATTTGTCTACCAGTGAGGAGGATTTCTTCTCTACTGGTCCGTAAAAGGGATCGGTTTGTCAATAAATATTTTTATTGGAAAACCGGTCGTGACAAGCTTGGTATCAGAGCCAGGCTGACTGTAGGAAGCCACTAGGTGCGATCGCTAATCGGTTATTAGCGTCTTTAGTGCTTTTTCAGCATTTTGCAAATGTAGCTATTTTCTGTTGGTCATCATAAATTTATGATATGACTACTCAGAATTTTTGCCTACTTTTGTAGATGGCTGGCAGCAACTGCGAGACTCGGGTGTTCACTAGTGTGCCCGAGGGGTTTGTCAAACTCCTCGTCTCCATCACCAAGCTCGCGATCGGGCCAGCGACTCGTCCGGAGTTCATGCTTTACCAGCACAAGCTCAGCGATGACGTGTCTATGCACCAGGCCGTGGTGCAATTCAAGGGAGGACGCTATGCATCTCGCCACTTCCGTTTTGTGGGAAGGGCCATGCCTACGGAGAGGCATGCCATGTAGATGGCTGCCCGTGAGGCGATAGCTCGCCTTCGGGACATTCTTCCTTCGATGAAGACTCGTCGCTACCGCTACCTCCCATGCCATGTGCCATATACTTTTCACTATGCATTCGCCTGCCATAGGGGAGAGCGAGATGAAGCTATCGAGATGCTTGTTGAGTATCTCAAAGCTCTGGAGGCAGCTTTCGACGACCTCGTGGACGGCCTTGTGGCTGCCCGTATGGACTTAGTTCGGGGATATTCTGCCAACAGGAGGGAGCTTCTCCAGATGGCACCACCACTGACGTTCGTCTCATCCTCAGCATCCTATTCACCTGCCATTTTGGACACCGCTCGCCGTCTGCCTACCACTAAGGAGTTCGACCAGGTCATTGCTCCTACTCCAGTCAGAGCTGCACCGCCTGCCGCACCCACACTACCGCTAGTCGCACCCGCGCCATCTCCTCAGCGCAGTGCTGCACGCCTGGAGCCTATTAGAGAGGAGGTGGAGGTTGAGTCTCCCGCACCGCTGGGTCTTACCCTCGGCAAGGGGAAGGATATCTTCACCATCTCCGACTGAGTGCGACTAGTAGCCGCACGATGTGTCTGCTTGTATGTTATGTTTTATATGTACTTAAGTTTGTGGTTGTTGTGTGCGCATCATGTAGGATCCCGGAGGGGTATGCTAGCCTAATAACATGTCAGGAGTGTGTACGCACGTCCTGAGTGATGTATCGTATGTTGGCGTATCACGTGTATGATTTGTACTAAGCAGTCCTTCTCCGTGCGCAATCAAATGTTTTCTTGAAAAATCTTGAGGTCTTTCAAATTTTTGCCTTGCAAGATTTTCCTTGTGCCACTCAGTTTTTCTCATGAAATTTTGCAAAATAATACCCCAGAGTGGAAAATGTCTCGTCCATGGACTCGTTCCATGCCAAATCCACCCGAAGAAGTTTATGGAACACAGACAAGCAACAACTTCACTCAGGGACAGTCTAGTCAACAGGATAGTGAGGCAGCCTTATCTCAAGTATGCCGCCTCTTTGAACAAAGCCGACAACAACACCAAGAGATGATGAATCACGTCATCAATATGGGAAATCACTGTGAGCCATACCAGCCACACTCCAAGTTATCTGAACTACAGAAGACTCGCCCTCCAACGTTTGCTCACAATGATAGGCCGCTTGAAGCTGATGATTGGCTTCGAGACATCGAAAGAAAGTTGATTATTGCTCAATGTTCTGATCATGAGAAGGTGCTTTATGCAGCTCACTACCTCACAGGAGCAGCTGCAGCATGGTGGGAAAACTTCCTACACATGCATTCCAGTGAACACAACATTACCTGGGAAGAGTTTAAGGAAGGCTTTCGTGGGGCTCACATCCCCAGGAGCATCATAAAAATCAAGAAAAGAGAATTTGATGACCTCAAGCAGAGAGGCATGTTAGTGATAGAATACAACAGTCAGTTTACCCAGCTATCCCGTTATGCCTATGATGAACATATGACTGAGAACAAAAGGATGGAAAAAAATTTGGACGGCCTGGCGCCAGCACTAAAATGCCAACAAGTCGTACACACTTTCCCAGATTTCAAAACTCTGGTTGACAAGGCCATTACTTTGGAGAATGAGTGCCGCAGTCTCGAGGATATTCGTAAGCGAAAAAGAGACAAGACGACCCTTGCTCGCAACAACCGGAGCAAGACTGATGTTCAGAGGAATGAAGCAAGAAAATCCATGACTACTGCTCTAAGGCCAACCAGACAGTTTCATTCAAGGGACAAGTACTTTACATACCGTCCAGGGGTCACTTGCTATGCTTGTGGTGAAGAAGGGCACTATGCCAAACAGTGCCCAAAACCAAGGAACTCGGCCCCCAAGCCGAACAATGGTGTGAACAATCCAGCCCCCAAGCGTAACAATTTCAATCCCAACAACAATCACAGGAAGGGTCACCTGAACCATGTGACCAAGGAAGGAGCACAGAATGCCCCAGACATCATACTCGGTACGTTCCCTGTCAACACAGTACCTGCCACGGTTTTGTTTGATTCTGGAGCTTCTCACTCGTTCATTTCGAAGAGTTCCGTTTTGCAACATGGTTTTCCGGTTCTTCCTTTGGAAAAATCTATGATCATCAAGTCCCCCGGGAATAAGCAGATCACTCAGAGTTACTGCCAAGGAGTGATTATTGAATTCGATGGACTAAAGTTTCAAGCTAATCTCATCGTGTTGGAAAATAAAGGACTGGATGTTATCCTAGGGATGGACTGGTTGACCACCAACAAGGGATTTATTGATTGTTTCAATCGGACTATGATTCTCACTCATCATCACGGCAAGACAATAAAGGTTACAGCCCAAGAGAGACCACGGTCACGGCAGCCAAAGTTGAACAAAGTGGATATTTCAGAACTGAGAAAAGTTCCAGTGGTGTGCGAATTTCCCGACGTATTTCCTGAAGAACTACCAGGCATGCCACCAGACCGAGAGATAGAGTTCAGCATTGAACTAGCACCTGGCACCACTCCCATCTATAAGAAACCTTATAGAATGGCACCCTCAGAGTTAGTAGAATTGAAGAAGCAAAAAAAAGAATTACTGGACAAAGGATTTATTCGAGCCAGCTCCTCACCTTGGGGTTCGCCAGTATTATTCGCCAAGAAAAAGGATGGGACACTGAGATTGTGTATAGACTATCGAGCTCTCAATATGGTCACTATCAAAAACAAATATCCGATGCCACGGATAAATGATTTGTTTAACCAGCTCGCACAAGCCAAGGTGTTCTCAAAAAGTGATTTAAGATCGGGATATCATCAATTGAAAGTACGGACAGAAGATATCCCTAAGACAGCATTCACCTCCAGATACGGGTTATATGAGTTCACAGTAATGCCGTTTGGATTGACGAACGCCCCCGCATATTTTGTCCACCTCATGAACAAAGTGTTTATGAAATTCATGGACAAGTTTGTAGTGGTGTTCATTGACGATATCCTGGTATACTCAAGGACACCAGAAGAACATGCTGAGCATCTCAGGATTGTATTGGGAGAATTAAGGAAACATCAATTGTACGCCAAATTTAGCAAGTGTGAATTTTGGCTAAGACAAGTTGGTTTTCTAGGCCATATATTGACCCAAGAAGGCATGGCCGTAGACCCAGAAAAGGTCAAAGCCATACTTGACTGGAAACCACCAGCCAACATGACCGATGTATGGAGTTTCCTAGGAATGTCTGGATATTACCGGAGGTTTATTGAAGGATTCTCCACTGTGGCAAAACCAATGACACAATTGCTCAAGAAAGACAAGAAGTTTGTATGGACGGAAGCATGCGAGAAAAGCTTCCAAGAACTCATGAAGAAACTAACAACAGCACCAGTTTTGACCGTGCCAGACATACACAAGAGTTTTGAAGTGTATTGTGACGCATCCCGGAAGGGCCTCGGGTGTGTACTGATGCAGGATGGCAAAGTTGTCGCATATGCTTCCAGGCAACTGCGGAAGCATGAGGAAAATTATCCTACTCATGACTTGGAGCTAGCAGCCGTCATCCATGCACTCAAAGAGTGGAGACACTTTCTGTTGGGAAATCGTTGTGAAATATATACGGACCATAAGAGCCTTAAATATATTTTCTCACAACCAGAGCTAAATTTACGACAACGACGCTGGTTGGAGTTGGTCAAGGACTATGATGTCGGCATTCACTATCATCCAGGGAAAGCAAATGTAGTGGCAGATGCCCTTAGTCGGAACCCCAGCCCGGGCAACGACAATCCACAGAACTTGAGGCCTGAGTTTCAGCAGGAGTTCGCTAGACTCAACATGGTGTTAGTCTCTGAGGGCACCGTATCAAATCTGGAGATACATCCCACCCTAATGGAACAAATTAAGAAGGCTCAACAGGGACATCCCAACATCGAAGGTATAAAGAGAAAAATGAGCCTTGGCAAGGCTTCAGAGTTCGTCACAGACAATGAGGGAATATTATGGTACGGGGACAGACTTTGCGTACCAAACATTGAGGAACTCAAGCAACAAATCCTAACCGAAAGCCACACTGCCCCATATTCGATCCACCCTGGAGGAACCAAGATGTACAAAGACATTCAGGAAAGATTTTGGTGGCACGGTATGGAAAGGGATATAGCCACATTCATTGCTTGTTGCGATTCATGTCAGTGCATTAAAGCCGAGCATCAAAAGCCAGCAGGGCTGCTACAGCCAAACCGGATACCTGAATGGAAATGGGATGAAATTGGGATGGACTTCATTGTCGGACTACCTCGATCACAACACGGAAATGACGCCATATGGGTCATCACAGATAGGCTAACCAAGGTAGCACATTTCATTCCCGTGAAGACGACCTACTCCACTCAAAGGCTTGCCAAGCTTTATCTCTCCCGTATAGTTTGTCTGCATGGAGTCCCAAAGACTATAATATCCGATCGAGGCACTCAATTTGTCTCTAAATTTTGGGATCACTTACAACAAGCTCTGGGCACGCAACTAGCATTCAGTACAGCGTACCACCCCCAGACTGATGGACAAACTGAACGCGTGAACCAAATCCTAGAAGACATGCTGAGAGCCTGTGTGCTCACCTATGGATCCAGTTGGGAAGAAAGTTTGCCATATGCCGAATTCGCGTACAACAACAGTTACCAAGCCAGCTTGCAAATGGCACCTTTTGAAGCATTGTACGGACGGAGGTGTCGTACCCCACTAAATTGGTCAGAGACAGGTGACAGTCGTATCTTCGGCCCAGACATGCTCAAGGAAGCCGAGGAGAAAGTTAAACAAATTAGGGACAGACTCAAGACAGCTCAAAGCCGACAAAAGAGCTGTTACGATCAAAAACATCGTGAGGTCAGCTTTGAACCCGGTGATTACGTATACCTACGAGTGTCTTCTATGAGAGGTCTGCAACGGTTCAAAATTAAAGGGAAGATAGCCCCAAGATTTATTGGACCCTTCTGTGTAATTGCACGAAGAGGCACAGTAGCCTACCAGCTAGACCTACCCAAGGAGCTGTCAGACGTCCACGACGTGTTTCACGTCTCACAGTTGAGAAAATGTGTAAGCAACACGGAGAAGCATGTATCTCATGAGAGCATTGATGTGCAACCAGACCTCACCTACAGAGAGCGGCCAGTAAAGATTTTGGAAGAGTCTGAAAGGAGGACCCGTCAGAAAACAACTAAATTTTTCAAGGTTCAGTGGAGCAATCACACCGAGGATGAAGCTACATGGGAAAGAGAAGATTTTCTTCAGGCAGAGTACCCACATCTATTTGAGGATCAGCTGAAATCTCGGGGACGAGATTTTTCCTAAGGGGGTAGGTGTTGTGACACCCAAAAATTTTATTTGGCTTTTTCAAACTTTTATTTGATTTGAGGGGTGTTATTTAAAATTTTCTTCTAAAGGACTCTCCCTCTTGAAAACTTTTTTTATGACAAGTGTTTTGTTTGGATTCACCCAACACTTGATTTTGGTCTTGGAGGTTTTTCCTCCTTATGTGGACTCAAAACCAAATGCTTTTCACTTGGGAAATTTCTTTTGAAAAATCTTTTAAATAGTCCTATGGCATTTGGAGTGATCTTTTCCCCTTTTCAAAATCTCCTCTTGCCATGACATGAGTGGAAATCCCCTCCCAAAAGCCATTCCCCATCTTTGTGTCAAGTTATTCTTCAAATCCAGCAAGTTGAACCTCCCCATGTTTTTGTTTCCAATTTTTTCTTATCAAAAATATTTTCTGCCCTCTACTTTGGCTCTTGGAGATTTACAAAGGAACTACCTTTTCTCCTTTGAGTTTTGCCTCCAAACCAATTTCCCTGGCTAGTCCTTAGAGCCCTCAACCAAGATCCATCAAGATCCACTGGTCTCCAGTTCAAATATTTCAAATTGTGCTTGCTGCAAGTTTGGAACATATTTGCCAAATTTTATGAAATTCAATTGTTTTCTCTTCCTAAAAATCTGAGAAAATTCAGGCAGCCTCTGGATGCATTGAGAGGTCACCTCACCAAGTCCCAGCTCCAGAAAAAAAATTTCTTCATGCCAAATCATTTCGTCGAGCACTTGAAGGGCACTGTTTCTGTCAGGTTCAGAAGTTCAGTTAACAGTTTCAGTGAGCACTGTCGTATTCTTCAGAGACCGTTCTCGATCTCGCCAGTACCACGGTGGCGCCAGTGACCCTCCCTGATGGTGCCTAGCCCCCTAAACCCCCTGCGCAATCTCTGCCTCGCCGTAATCGCTCGCTGGAGCTATTCTGTTCACGCCACCCCCTCGGATCTCCTATAAAAGGAGGTCCCGAGCTTGAACTCGAACCCGCACCACCTCCACACACCACCAGTACCACGCCAAGCCACTAGAAGAGCCCCGAGGGAGCCTTCTTCCCCAACTCCGGCCGCCTCGACCCGCCACGGGACCCAGCTCGATTCACCCCCGTGCGTGCACCTCTACCTCTCAGCTCTTGCCAGTAGCATCCTAATGCTTCCACTCTTCTGACCCGCGCTTCAATTTGGAGTTTGCAGCACCCACCGGAGTACTCCACCATCGCCCGACCAACCGTCCGCCGGAGAAAGTGTCGCCGTCGACGTGGTGCTCTCCGACGGCCAAGTCCACCACCCACCGACGCGGAAGAACACCCTGAACCACTTGGTACCCTCCGATCTCTCTGCCTCGCCGTGGTTCAACGCCGGCGACCACCGCCGCCTTCGGGCGCCGGCGAGCTCCGTTGGAGTTTTTAATCCTGACGGGTGGGACCCCCCCTGTCAGCCTCTCTTCTTCCCCCCCTCGAACCGTTTTCTGATAACGCCTTCGGGCAGAATGCGTTTTCTCTTTGGGCTGGCGCATTTCTTTCCGAGCCGTTTTCTGATTTCTCAAACAAGTCCCTGGATCTTTTCTGTTTCATCACAGATCAGTCCTTGGACTAAAACCCTTATATATTTTTAATAAAAGATGATTTTTTGATTGATTCTTTTTTTGTCAGTCTTATATTTTTGTCTAGTATTTATTTGGAAAAAATTTGGAACAATTTTTATGCACGCAACGATTTTCACGTTAGTATACGGTTTCGTTACACCGTAGGTTCCGGAGGAGGTGACGGAGCCGCGAACTTCGCCGAACTAGACTCCGACTTCTCCGAACCAGGCAAGCATGTTTGAACCTTTGATATGATAGGTGTTTTCCGTGTTTGCTTCAATGGTTTGTGCATGGCATATGAGCATCGGTGAGTATTACGTTGCATGCAAGGCAACTATCCGTGTGTTTCGAAGTTACCCTGATCTTTGATGAGAGATGACCTGATCATGTGGTGACATGAGAGGTAGTAAGATGGTGTTGTTGTAGCATGCCAACCTTACGTCATCCGATAAACTCCGACGTTAACGTGGACTGAGCCACGTTACCGTACTTCCCCTTTCGTGCTGCCACATGTTTTCTGCAAAGAATACGGTTTAGTAAGTTGCTAACCTCTTTCCTTGTACACACCAAATAGAGGGGCCGGGATGAGGGTTCCATGGCCTTGGATTAAAGCCAGTCATCCGGTCAGGGGGCATGGGTGTTTCCGGTTGGGACCGAGAGGGGGGCACCCCTTAGAGCGCGCGGTATAAATTTGATCCCATGCTACAAGAGGTTGTAGCCTCCCCGTCTCAAGGTTTTTCTTGAAAGTTGCCGAGGGTGATTCCTGGCATCGGAATGTTGAATGGGTGTGTACTAGTTAGATGTGTTTCTCCTAAAACACCGTAAACGGAACTAGTCCCTTGTGGCTACTGAAACCGTTGGCTGTGGTTAAGAGTACAAACTCTGCAGAGTCAAATCCTTCTGAGTCATCGTGTCCATGGTCAAGGACCGTGGCCAACTTATCCATATCCATGTCAGTTCCTATGTCAGTCTCCGTGGTAAATCCCCGGTGAACAAGCTTGAGTGGTAAACCCGGTTGAATTGTTATTCCTGTGGATGGACTAACCTTTTATTTATCTCGTAACTGAATTTTTCCTTGAATGATTTAAATTCATGAGCTACTGAAATATCAAGTTATGAAATATAAGCCCTTTATGTGATGTCGCTCAGACGTCCGACTGTGGCATGCTCGTTATTTACTTTTGATATAAGCCCTTTATGTGATGTCGCTCAGATGTCCGACTGTGGCATGCTCGTTATTTACTTTTTGATATAAGCCCTTTATGTGATGTCACTCAGACGTCCGACTGTGGCATGCTCGTTATTTACTTTTTGATATAAGCCCTTTATGTGATGTCGCTCAGACGTCCGACTGTGGCATGCTCGTTATTTACTTTTTGATATAAGCCCTTTATGTGATGTCGCTCAGACGTCCGACTGTGGCACGCACTGTCATTTATATTCCATTATAAGCCCTTTATGTGGTGTCGCCTTGACGCCCGACTGCGGCATGGTTATTTTCATTTGTATCCTTTCGAGGAGTCATTCAGACACTCGATTGGCCTTCAGTATTACATTGAGATTTCGGGAGGACTACCGCCTGACTTCCCTTTTATTTCCCATGCATTGCTATCTCATTGTCTAAGTGCGCTTTGTTAACCTGTTCCTATGCATCATGTTTACATTTATTATATCTTATGTCCGAACTGTCTTGCGAGTACTTTCATAGTACTCACCTGGCTTGTTGATTTGGCCAGATGTTGACGAAGGCGATCTCATGGATGAAGAGTTTGATAGTGAGTCCGACGCCTAGAGGAGTCCCAGTCAGTCCCATGCGATCCTGGATATTGGTCACTTGTATTATATTCGCTTCCGCCACCCACAATAAGTATCCTCGAGCCTCACTCCGACGCTCGAAGAGCTGTTAGATTCAGGAGTCATGTCACCCACTGTGATATACCCACCACCGCTTTTAATTGCGAGTCAGTAGTTATGCCACCCTATCCGCCTTTATGTGTAGTATCGGCGTGTTTGTAATAAATTGTTGAGCCGTCTCTGGTCAACCTTGTATTATATTTAGTACTCCTGGTTTTTCTTCTGTGATCAAGAATTTGTCTACCAGTGAGTAGGATTCTTCTCTACTGGTCCGTAAAAGGGATCGGTTTTTCAATAAATATTTTTATTCGAAAACCGGTCGTGACATTCATGCATGTAATAAATAATTAACCATGCTTCATATGTAAATAATTTGTATATGTAAAATGCGTAGAATTTTATCTAGTTTCATAATATGCCACTCTCATCCATGTTTAAAATGTTTAAAATGATGTTTGTTTAAATTTGCTCGAATGCCATGTTAAAATGATTTATTTCATAACTAATTAACCATAACTCGGAATTTAATAAACTTTATATGTAAATGGGGTAGAAAAATGCATAGATTAACATGGTGCACTTTATTTTGCTGTTTAACAACATTAAAATTGTGTTTATGGCAGAACAGTAGCAAATTCAAAATATGCATGTGGGGATTTTCCGGAATTGTTGTTTGTTGTTTCCGGCCTCATTTAAATTGCCTAGATAGGTAGTTTTGTTATGCTTCACCCCTTGCCATGTTTAATAACATTTAATATTGTTGGGTACATAAATGAGAGAGAACTAAATAATTGAATGTGGTGTTTCGTCAATACGCAAGTCGTTGCATATTGAGCTCCACTTAATTTGTAGTATTGTTTGTGCACCTTGCCATGCCATGCCTCATTAAACCGGACATGCATCATACTTGATTGTGCATCATGCCATGTTTTTGTGATGGTTGTTTACCATGTTGTTTGCTTCTTTCCGGTTTGCTTCTCTCGTTAGCTTCGGTTTCGTTCCGGAGTTGTGAGGATCCGTTCAACTACGTCCGTTTGTCTTCTTCACGGTTTCGATCTTCTTCCTTGCGGGATCTCAGGCAAGATGACCATACCCTCGAAATCACTTCTATCTTTCCTTGCTAGTTGTTCTCTCTATTGCTATGCCACGCTACCTACCACTTGCTATATCATGCCTCCCATATTGCCATGTCAAGCCTCTAACCCACCTTCCTAGCAAACCATTGTTTGGCTATGTTACCGCTTTTGCTCAGCCCCTCTTATAGCGTTGCTAGTTGCAGGTGTAGATGAAGATTGCTCCATGTTGGATTATGTTTATGTTGGGATATCACAATATCTCTTATATTATTAATGCATCTATATACCTGGTAAAGGGTGGAAGGCTCGGCCTTATGCCTGGTGTTTTGTTCCACTCTTGCCGCCCTAGTTTCTGTCATACCGGTGTTATGTTCCTTGATTTTGCATACCTTACGCGGTTGGGTGATTTATGGGACCCCCTTGACAGTTCGTTTTGAATAAAACTCCTCCAGCAAGGCCCAACCTTGGTTTTACATTTGCCTCACCTAGCCTTTTTTCCCTCGGGAGTCGCGCTCCCGAGGGCCATCTTATTTTACCCCCCGGGCCAGTGCTCCTCGGAGTGTTGGTCCAAACTAGAGCCACTTGCAGCGCCACCTCGGGGAAACTTGAGGGCTAGTTTTAGTTGTACGTAGTGTTCATCCGGTGTGTCCTGAGGACGAGGTACGTGCGACTCCTATCGGGATTGTCGACACATCGGGCGGCTTTGCTGGTCTTGTTTTACCATTGTCGAAATGTCTTGTAAACCGGGATTCCGAGACTGACCGGGTCTTCCCGGGAGAAGGAATATCCTTCATTGACCGTGAGAGCTTATAATGGGCTAAGTTGGGACACCCCTGCAGGGTATAAACTTTCGAGAGCCGTGCCCGCGGTTATGTGACAGATGGGAATTTGTTAATGCCCGGTTGTAGAGAACTTGACACTTGACTTAAATAAAACGCATCAACTGTGTGTGTAGCCGTGATGGTCTCTTTTCGGCGGAGTTCGGGAAGTGAACACGGTTTTTGGGTTATGTTTGACGTAAGTAGGAGTTCAGGATCACTTCTTGATCATTGCTAGCTTCATGACCGTTCCGTTGCTTCTCTTCTCGCTCTTATTTGCGTATGTTAGCCACCATATATGCTTAGTCACTGCTGCAACCTCACCACCTTACCCTTTCCTAGCCATAAGCTTAAATAGTCTTGATCTCGCGGGTGTGAGATTGCTGAGTCCTCGTCACTCACCAGATACTTCCAAACAGTTGCAGGTGCCGACGATACCAGTGCAGGTGATGCAACCGAGCTCAAGTGGGGAGCTCGATGAAGAACTTGGTCGTTACTATGTTTCGTTTCCTGATGATCAGTAGTGGAGCCCAGTTGGGACGATCAGGGATCTAGCATTTGGGGTTGTCTTCTTTTATTTTGGTTCCATAGTCAGACCTATGTGTGTACTCTGATTGATATATGATTTATTTATGTATATTGTGTGAAGTGGCGATTGTAAGCCAACTCTTTATCCCATTCTTGTTCATTACATGGGATTGTGTGAAGATAACCCTTCTTGCGACAAAACCACAATGCGGTTATGCCTCTAAGTCGTGCCTCAACATGTGGGAGATATAGCCGCATTGTGGGTGTTACACGATGAGACCTTCTCACCCGTAGCGATGCTTAAGTCTGTCCGAATCATGTTAGCAATTGCTGCATTTTATGATTATGAAATATGGAAAATGGATGTCAAAATTGCATTCAATTAATGGACATCTTAAAGAAGAGTTGTATATGATGCAACCAGAAGGTTTTGTCCAAAAGGTGCTAAAAAAGTGTGCAAGCTCCAGCGATCCATTTATGGACTGGTGCAAGCCTCTCGGAGTTGGAATATACGCTTTGATAGTGTGATCAAAGCATATGGTTTTATTCAGACTTTTGGAGAAGCCTGTATTTACAACAAAGTGAGTGGGAGCACTACGGCATTTCTGATAAGTATATGTGAATGACATATTGTTGATCAGAAATAATGTAGAATTTTCTGGAAATCATAAAGGAGTGTTTAAAAGAAGTTTTTCAAAGAAAGACCTTGGTGAAGCTGCTTACATATTGAGCATCAAGATCTATATATAGAGATAGATCAAGACGCTTGATAAAATTTTTCAATGAGTACACACCTTGACAAGTTTTTGAAGTAGTTCAAAATGGAACAATCAAAGAAGGAGTTCTTGTGTGTATTGCAAGGTGTGAAGTTGAGTAAAGACTCAAAACCCAACCATGGCAGAAAATAGAAAGAGAATGAAAAGTCATTCCCTATGCCTCAGTCATAGGTTCTATAAAGTATGCTATGTTGTGTACCAGACATATTGTGTACCTCACCATGAGTTTGGAAAGAGGGTACAATAGTGATCCAGATATTTTCTCCTCACTTTAGTGCCGAGCTGCTTGTTTGGCTCTTAGATCAGCCAATGCCTTCTCGGCAGCCGCATTACTACGCCATGCCTGCTCCTTGGCTCGGGCTAGCTCCACCCGAAGAGCTTCAACGGCGGCAGCACCATCTGCAATCATGCACATTTCATATAAACCCTTTTCGGCCTCAAGCAAACATTACAAGCACATTGGTGTAAGGAATGCTCGACATATATACCTTGCGAGTCATCAAGACGCCTGTTGGTTAATGCAATGTCATCTTCCGCAATATCCAGCTTTCGCTGCAGTTCGGCCACTTCCGTATTTCGGGTAGCCGTAGGAGGAGAGGCAGCCTGTATTCCAAGTTAAATCAAGTTAGCAACTGAGCTATCTTTTTGATCCTCCGATCGCTTCCGTCGGAAGGCAATCCAAGTCTCAGGGGCTACTGCATATACAACAGGTGCATTCTGTCAATATTATTCAATTGGAAAAACTACATCACAAACCTCAAAACCCCTTAGGAGGCTCGCGAAGGCCTCGTTCAACCCGCTCTTTGCGGATAGAACCTTTTCAACCACCGTAACCATCAAGGCACGGTGTTCCTCCAAAACAGACGCTTGTCGCAGCATGTCCGTCAGCATTTCCGGCGCTTCTGGGTCTTCAGAAGCTGCTGTCGGAGTACGGTATTCCTTTAAAGGAATCTGCCCACTCGCCCCCTGGATCGTCTCCGGCTCTAAACCGGATAGGGCAGGGCCGCCATGCTTGATTCCCAAACCCAGAGAGACAGAGACACCACCTTCGGGTAATGCCCCCTTCGTTTCCTGCACTGCTTGTTGACCAGGAGGGCCCCCCGGGACGATACCTCAGAATCATCCACCCTGTTGGGCAAGGGGGCCGGAGAAGGCGTGTCACTCTCCATCATCTCTGGAAGAAGGTCTCCCGAGGAGGAGGACGTTTGGGAAACCCCAGGCGTTAACCTGCGAGGACATACGTATGTCGAAGGATTACTTCAGTAATAAGAAAGGAAGGAGGTATGGTTTAATTACCCTGCTGCACTTACGGCTTGGCCAGAGGTTTATCCTCATCATAAAGCTCCACGTCAACATCGCTTGCCCAGCCTAAGCCGCCCGTCGATGGCATTTTCCCTTTCTTGGAAGGTTTCCCCTCCTGACCTTCAGATGCGGCCCTTTTCTTGCCACGGAAGGCCTCCTCTGCACCTTTTCCCTCGGGCAAGGGGGTTTCGGTTTCCCCGAACACAACGTCTGATTTATCCTTGGGGCAGAGACCACCTCCGGCCTCCTTGTTCTCGCCCTCCTCTGCAGACACCTGGTACGGTGTCGGAGTCAGCATCCTTGTTAGTAGGGCGCTCACAGAGTCTTCGGGAAGGGGCGCCGGACACCAGATCAACACCGCTTTCTTTATCCAGTCCTGTGAAGGGACGAATTATTCAATATCTTACCAAGAGATACTCGAATAAAGGGTGTGCGGAGATCGAATACTTACCGCGGTGTCCGGATGATTGCAGCCAAGGCCAACATCTTCGGTGGTGTCCGGCCATTGCTCTTGTTCCCCGAAATATAATTTCCACATTCCCTCGTGCGTAGTGCCGAGGAAGTGCTGAAGAGTCCGCCGTCCTTCGGGATTAAACTCCCACATACGGAGAGGCCGCCGCTGACATGGAAGGGTCCGGCGGACTAGCATTACTTGAACTACGTTCACAAGACCGATGGCCTTCTCTGTAAGGCCTCGAACGCGACCTTGCAGAGTCTGCACTTCATTGACGGATCCCCAGTCCAGTCCCTTATTGATCCATGAAGCAAGCTGAATTGGAGGGCCGGGTCGGAATGCAGGCGTAGCCGCCCACTTGGAGCCCCGCGGCTCGTTGATATAAAACAACCCCTGCTACCACAGTTCGGAAGACTTGGCAAAAGATCCTTCAAACCAAACCGTGCTGGCAAGCTTGCCTATTGTGACGCTGCCGCACTCTGCCTGCTCCACCTCTGTCACCTGCGGCCTCACGTCAAAGGTCTTGAGCCACAAACCAAAGTGCGGAGGAGTCTGGAGGAAGGCCTCACATGTGACGATAAATGTCGAGATATGGAGAATAGAGTCCGAGGCCAGATCGTGAAAGTCTAGCCCATAGTAAAACAAGAGCCCTCGGACGAAGGGGTTAAGTGCGAAACCCAACCCATGGAGGAAGTGGGACACAAACACTACCCTCTCGCCGGATTTGGGGGTAGGAACGACCTGCCCCTGTGCAGGAAGCCGATGGAGGATTTCCAGGGTCAGATACCTCGCTGCGCGGAGCTTCGCAATATCCTCCTCTATGACAGAAGAAGCCACCCACCGGCCTAGACGGCTGGATCCGGACATGATTGGGGCTGGTGGCGATGGGAACCCGAGGGTTGGAACTTGGGGTAGCTAGGGTTGAGGAAGAAGCAAGCGCAAAGGAAGAAAACGAGTCTGGGGCCCTATATAAAGACCCCCAGGTACTAAGTGTATCCACCTGGGTCTCCAAACTTGCCAATCTCCAGAGAGTTGTACCCGGGGGACGGTTGGGTTACCCATGCCTGCATTAATGAAAATCCCATGAAAAAGGGAACACGATCTCCGCCTTGGCAAGACAAGCCAGTAAAGCCGCGTCCCGAGACGTGGGGCGACGCGCCAGCCAACGGTTGGAAATAGTGACCGGGCAGGCGTGACGTCATAAACAGTTACCAATAAATTAGGCTCGTATATTTCCTATGACTATATATGTACAGGTCCAGATATATCTACTACATCCGAAGACTATCTTGGAGTTCGGAGAAAGGGGAACCCGCCTTGCAATGCCGAAGACAATCTACGCGCCGGACTCCTCGCCATTGAAGCCAGGTTCAGGGGCTACTGAGGGAGTCCTGGACTAAGGGGTCCTCAAGGGTCCGGCCTGCTATCCATGGGCCGGACTGATGGGCTGTGAAGACCGAAGACCATACTCGTGTTCGGATTGGACTCTCCTTGGCGTGGAAGGCAAGCTAGGCGACCAGCTGTGAAGATTCCTTCTTATGTAACCGACCCCATGTAACCCTAGATCTCTCCGGTGTCTATATAAACCGGAGAGCATAGTCCGGATAGGACACATTCATTACCATATTCATAGGCTAGGCTTTTAGGGTTTAGCCATTAAGATCTCGTGGTAGATCAACTCTTGTAACACTCATATTCATCAAGATCAATCAAGCATGAAGTAGGGTATTACCTCCATAGAGAGGGCCCGAACCTGGGTAAACATCGTGTCCCCTGTCTCCTATTACCATCGATCCTAGACGCACAGTTCGGGACCCCCTACCTGAGATCCGCCGGTTTTGACACCGACAGTTGGTATGATTGTATATTTTATTTATGGTGTTGTCCTACGGTGCCCTCTGTCTCGCGCAAACGTGAGGGCCCCCCGCTGTAGGGTGTTGTAATATGTTCATGATTTGCTTATTGTCAGTGTTGCGAGAGTGACAGAAACTTAAATGCGGATAGGTGGGTTATGGCGTATGGGAGTAAAGAGGACTTGATACTTAATGCTATGGTTGGGTTTCACGGCCTTAATGATCTTTAGTAGTTGTGGACGCTTGCTAGAGTTCCAATCATAAGTGCATATGATCCAAGTAGAGAAAGTATGTTAGCTCATGCCTCTCCCTCATGTAAAATTGCAAGAATGATTACCGGTACTTGTTATCGATTGCCTAGGGACAAATAACTTTCTTGTTCACAAAAGCTATCCACTTTTATTACCTTGCAATTTATTCATAGTTTTATTCTTACAAAGTAGTTCTAGCATCACACCTACAAAATAGTTTCATACTTGTTTCCAGTAAAGCAGACGTCAAGCGTGCGTAGAGTTGTATCGGTGGTCGATAGAACTTGAGGGAATATTTGTTCTACCTTTAGCTCCTCGTTGGGTTCGACACTCTTATTTATCGAAGAAGGAAACAAAAAAATCCCCTATACTTGTGGGTTATCAAGACCTTTTTCTGGCGCCGTTGCCAGGGAGCAATAGCGTGGGGTGAATATTCTCTTGTGTGTTTGCTTGCTTTATCACTAAGTAGTTTTTATTTCCTATTCTAAGTTGTTCTCTATCTTTAGTTATGGATATGGAACATGAAACACCCAAAAAATTAGTGGTGCTTGCTACTCATGGAGATGGGGAACCTCCTAAAACCGTCGATGCTCGTTAGGTGAAAGATGTTATGCACTACTTTGATAATCCTGAGAAAACCCCATTCAACTTGATAATGGGAGTAGTGTTGGTTCAACGTGAATACTTTAGGGATTATCGCTTGACTCAAAAGGGAAAATTTTTATGGGATCAAATTGAAATGTTGCAATGGTATGCTTGGGATTTATGCCAGAGATATGATTATACTTGTTGCTCTAGGATGAATGCTCCACATCTTCCTTTTTCATGTGAATTTAATGATAATGAAACCTTGGCTTCTGATGCTAATGGTATATATGATTACTATGATGTGGAATGAATAGAAAAATTTGTTGCTTTTAAGGGTGCTTATGAAATTGAATCTTTGTTTGAAAAGTTTGAATATTTTGATGATTCAGTTTATAGACCTAAAAATTTTGCTATCCTTAAATATTGCTATGATAATTATAAATACAATTCCCAAGAAGAGACTAATATTTTGCAAGAGTCTATGGAAGAAGGAATTGATGAAACTTTGAGCACATTGGATGAAAAAGATGATGAGGAGAGCGAAGAACAAGCGAAGGAAGACCGGATTGATCCCCCGTGCCCGCCTTCTAATGAGATTAACCCTCCAACTCATACATTGTTTAATGTTCCTTCGTTCTTACCGGAGGATGAATGCTATGATAATTTCTATGATCCCGTTGATTCTTTTGAAATATCCCTTTTTGATGAACTTGATGCTTACTATGCTTGTGGCCAAGATGCCAATATAAATTATGCTTATGGACATGAACTTGCTATAGTTCCTTATGTTAAGAATGAAATTGTTGCTATTGCACCCACACATGATAATCCTATTATCTTTTTTAATTCTCCCAACTACACTATATCAGAGAAGTTTGCGCTTGTTAAGGATTATATTGATGGGTTGCCTTTTACCGTTGCACATGATGATTTTGATGAATATAATAAGCATGTGCTTTCTTCTCCTACTTGCAATTATTATGAGAGAGGAACTACATCTCTGCCTCTCTATGTTTCCAACACGATAAAATTGCAAGAAACTTCTTATGCTATGTATTGGCCTTTACTTGATGTGCATGAATTGTTCTTGTATGACATGCCGATGCATAGGAAGAGAGTTATACTTCGTCATTGCTTGATATATGTTGCTTTGTGCTCACTACTCAATGCCAAATCATTGTTAATTCAAATTGGCTTTGATATACCTTGGGATCCGGGTGGATTCATTACTTGAGCACTTTATGCCTAGCTTAATGGCTTTAAAGAAAGCACTGCCAGGGAGACAACCCGGAAGTTTTAGAGAGTCAGCTATTTCTGTTGAGTGCTTTTATATAGTTTACAAACAAAAAAATATAGAGGGGAACTTAAAACTTCACAAAAAGAAAAGTGAAAGTGAGATAGACGAGCATTGTGAAAGTGGGGGACGTCCTTGAACTTTGTTCATGCTCATGGAAACTTTGTGAATTTTAATTACATAAAATTTTCAACAAAAATAATTATCCCCTTGTACAATTCCATTGTATTATAAAAATAATGTGCCAAGATTTGCCTTTAGGATGTTTACATTGCTTGTTGGTTTGTGCGGTGCAAAACAGAAACTTTGGCTGTAGTGCATGATTTTACATTTTTTACTGGAATGTCAAACGGTTCTGAAACTTTTTGCACTGTCTTTCTATACAAATTGTTTATTTTTCATAATTTGTTCAGAATTTTTGGAGTACCAGAGGTATGGTGAATGTTCAGATTACTACAGACTGTCCTGTTTAAGACATATTCTGTTTTTGATGCATTGTTTTGCTTGTTTTGATGAAACTATTGATTCTATTAGTGGATTAAGCCATGGAAAAGTTATATTAAAGTAGCTACAATGCAAAAACAAAATATGAATTGGTTTGCAACAGTACTTAGAGTAGTGATTTGCTTTATTATACTAACGGATCTTACCGAACTTTCCGTTGAGTTTTGTGTGGATGAAGTGATCAAAGATCGAGGAGGTCTCGATGTGAGGAGAAGGAGGAGAGTCAAGAACTCAAGCTTGGGGATGCCCGAGGCACCCCAAGTAAATATTCAAGTAGACTCAAGCATCTAATCTTGGGGATGCCCCGGAAGGCATCCCATCTTTCTTCAACAAGTATCGGTATGTTTTCGGTTTCGTTTCGTTCATGTGATATGTGCAAATCTTGGAGCGTCTTTTGCTTTTAGTTTTCATTATTCTTTTATGCACCATGCTGGTATGAGATAGTCCATGGTTGATTTATAGAATGCTCATTGCACTTCACTTATATCTTTTGAGTGTGGCTTTATAGAATGCTTCATGTGCTTCACTTATATCATTTGAAGTTTGGATTGCCTGTTTATCTTCACATAGAAAACCGTTGTTTGAAGAATGCTCTTTTGCTTCACTTATATTTGGTAGAGCATGATCTTTTGTAGAAAGAATTAAACTCTCATGCTTCACTCATATCTATTTAGAGAGCCAAAAGGAATTGGTCAATTGCATGGTTAGTCATAAAATCCTACATAAAACTTATGGATCACTGAATATGATATGCTTGATTCCTTGCAATAGTTTTGCGATATAGAGATGGAATATGTGGGAGGTACTAGTAAACAGTTGTGGTTAGTAGGAATAATTGTGTTAAGGTTTGCGATTCCCGAAGAATGCATGTATAGTCTCTCGTTATGCTATGAAGTTGGAGCATGATTTATTATTGATTGTCTTCCTTATGAGTGGAGGTCGGGGACGAGCGATGGTCTTTTCCTACCAATCTACCCCTAGGGGCATGCGTAGTAGTATGTTTCTTCGAGGGCTAATAAACTTTTGCAATATGTATATGGGTTCTTTATGACTAATGTGAGTCCATGGAATATACGCACTCTTACCTTTCCGCAATTTGCTAGCCTCTACGGTACCGTGCATTGCCCTTTCTCTCATCGAGACGTGGTGCAAACTTTGCAGGTGCATCCAAACCCTGTGATATGATACGCTCTATCACACATAAGCTTATTATATCTTCCTCAAAACAGCCACCATACCTACCTATTATGGCTTTTCCATGGCCATTCTGAGATATATTGCCATGCAAGTTCCACCGCTTCCATTTGATGACTTGAGCATTCATTGTCATATTGCTTTGCATGATCATATAACTGACATAGTAGTTGTGGCTCAGCCACCGTTCATCATTTTTCATACATGTTACGCTAGATCATTGCACATCCTGGTACATTGCCAGAGGCATTCATATAGAGTCATACTTTGTCATAGGTATCGAGTTGTAATTTTTATTTCTTTTGAGTTATAAGTAAATAGAAGTATGATGATCATCATTATTCATTTTTTAGAGCAGTGCCCCAGTGAGGAAAGGATGATGGAGACTATGATTCCCCCACAAGTCGGGATGAGACTCCGGACAATAAGAGAGAGAAAATATAAAAGGAAAAAAAGAAAAAGAAAGAAAAAAAGGAAAAAGAAAAAATAAACAAAGAGAGAAGGGGCATTGTTAGTATCCTTTACCACTTGTGCTTCAAAGTAGCACCATGTTTTTCATATGGAGAGTCTCCTATGTTGTCACTTCCATATAGTAGTGGGAATTTTTCATTATAGGATTAGATGCACACCCACTTAGTTTCATCTTGAGCTCTCATACACTTATAGCTCTTAGTGCATTCGTTGCATGGCAATCCATACTCCTCACGTTGATATCGATTGATGGGCATCTCCATAGCCCGTTGGTTAGCCGCGGCGGTGTGAGACTTTCTTACTTCCTTGTCTTTTTTATATTTACCCCTATCATCATACTCTATTCCACCCGTAGTGCTATATCCATGGCTGGCTCTCATGTATTGCGTGAGAGTTGAAAACGCTGAATCGCGTTAAAAAGTACGAACCAATTGCTCGGCTTGTCATCGGGGTTGTGCATGATAAATATTTATGTTAAGAAGACAGAGCATGACAAGACTATATGATTTTGTAGGGATAACTTTCTTTAGCATTGATATTTTGAAAGAAATGATTGTTTGTTGGGATGCCTGAGTATTGATGTCTTTATGTCAAATTATAGACTATTGCTTTGAATCACTTATGTCTTAATATTCATGCCATGACTAGACATATGATCAAGTTTATGCTAGGTAGCATTCCACACCAAAAATTATATTTTTATCATTTACTTGCTCGAGGATGAGCAGGAATTAAGCTTGGGGATGCTGATACGTCTCCGTTGTATCTATAATTTTTGATTGTTTCATGCCAATATTATACCACTTTCACATACTTTTGGCAACTTTTTATATGATATATTGGACTAACCTATTGATCCAGTGCCAGTTCCTGTTTTCTGCATGTTTTTTGTATCGCAGAGTATCCATATCAAATGAAGTCCAAATGCAATAAAATTTCACGGAGAATTATTTCGGAATATTTGTGATTTTTGGGAGTTGTAATCACCGCAAACGGGGGCCCGTGGTGGGCACAACCCTCCAGGGCGCGCCCCAGGCCCCTGGCACGCGGTGATGGGTTGTGCCCACCTTGTACGACGGTTGGACCTCTACTTCGGGCGCAAGGAAGCATATATCCATAAAATATCGTGTAAAAATATCATCACAATCGGAGTTACGGATCTCCGGGAATATAATAAACGGTTTTCGTCCAGATCTGGGGAGCGCTGATACGTCTCCAACGTATCAATAATTTATGAAGTATTCATACTATTATATTATCCATCTTAGATGTTTTATATGCATTTATATGCTATTTTATATGATTTTTGGGACTAACCTATTAACCTAGAGCCCAGTGCCAGTTTCTGTTTTTCCTTGTTTTTGAGTTTTAGAGAAAAGGAATACCAAAAGAGTCCAATTGACGTGCCAATTTTTGATGATTTTTTATGGACCAAAAGAAACCCCCGGAGTAAAAGAGTTGGGCCAGAAGAGTCCCTAGCCGTCCACGAGGGTGGAGGGCGCGCCCTACCCCCTGGGTGCGCCCCCTGCCTTGTGGACGACTCGGAGACCCCCCTGACGTGAGACCTACGCCAAAAATTCCTATAAATACAGAAACCTCCAGAAAATAACTTAGATAGGGAGTTCCGCTGCCGCAAGCCTCTGTAGCCACCAAAAACCAATTGGGACCCTGTTCCGGCACCCTGCCGGAGGGGGTATCCCTCACCGGTGGCCATCTTCATCATCCCGGCGCTCTCCATGACGAGAAGGGAGTAGTTCACCCTTGGGGCTGAGGGTACGTGCCAGTAGCTATGTGATTGATCTCTCACTCTCGTGTTCTTAATTTGGCAAAGTCTTGATGTATCGTGAGCTTTGCTATTATAGTTGGATCTTATGATGTTTCTCCCCCTCCACTCTCTTGTAATGGATTGAGTTTCCTTTTTGAAGTTATCTTATCGGATTGAGTCTTTAAGGATTTGAGAACACTTGATGTATCTCTTGCATGTGCTTATCTGTGGTGACAATGGGATATTCACGTGATCTACTTCATGTATGTTTTGGTGATCTACTTGCGAGTTCAGTGACCTTGTGAACTTATGCATAGGGGTTGGCACACGTTTTCGTCTTGACTCTCCGGTAGAAACTTTGGGGCACTCTTTGAAGTACTTTGTGTTGGTTTGAATAGATGAATCTGAGATTGTGTGATGCATATCGTATAATCATACCCACGGATACTTGAGGTGACATTGGAGTATCTAGGTGACATTAGGGTTTTGGCTGATTTGTGTCTTAAGGTGTTATTCTAGAACGAACTCTAGGATAGGTCGAACGCAAAGAATAGCTTCGTGTTATTTTACTACGGACTCTTGATTAGATCGATCAAAAAGGATAACTTTGAGGTGGTTTCGTACCCTACAATAATCTCTTCGTTTGTTCTCCTCTATTAGTGACTGCGGAGTGACTCTTTGTTGCATGTTGAGGGATAGTTATATGATCCAGTTATGTTATTATTGTTGAGAGAACTTGCACTAGTGAAAGTATGAACCCTAGGCCTTGTTTGAAAGCATTGCAATACCGTTTGTGCTCACTCTATCATTAGTTACCTTGCTGTTTTTATATTTTCAGATTACAAAAACCAATATCTACCATCCATGTTGCACTTGTATCACCATCTCTTCGCCGAACTAGTGCACCTATACAATTTATCATTGTATTGGGTGTGTTGGGGACACAAAAGACTCTTTGTCATTTGGTCGCAGGGTTGTTTGAGAGAGACGATCTTCATCCTATGCCTCCCACGGATTGATAAACCTTAGGTCATCCACTTGAGGGAAATTTGCTACTGTCCTACAAACCTCTGCACTTGGAGGCCCAACAATGTCTACAAGAAGAAGGTTGTGTAGTAGACATCAAGCTCTTTTCTGGCGCCGTTGCCGGGGAGGCGAGGAAAGCGGCACTAACACCCCGTCAATGAAGCTCTTTTCTGGCGCCGTTGCCAGGGAGGTTAGTGCTTGAAGGTATATCTTTAGATCTTGCAATCGAATCGTTTAGTTTCTTGTTTTATCACTAGTTTTGTCTATAAAAGAAAACTACAAAAAAATGGAATTGAGGGTGCCTCATATGCTTCATATTTTTAATGTCTACCGTGAAAATAAGGATTCCGATAATTGTGCTCAATTGCTAGAGGAAGAATGCATTAGAATGTTTGGCACTAAATCTTTGAATGATGATCATGATTGCAATGTTGTTAGTATGAACTCTTTGAATATCCATAGTACTAATGATGATTGCACTAGTCATGATGAAAATGTCTCTTATAAGCATGCCAACTTTTGTTGAGTACATAGAGTTTGCAAGTACACACCAGATAGGGAAGATAGATTTTGCAATAGGCATAAGTATTTAGAAACTAAATGGTTGCAAGAGAGGCTAGATGTTTGTTCTGAAAATTTAAATTTTCTTAGCCATACTTGTGAACTTTGCAATGAACGTGGTCATTTAAATCTCCAATGCAAATTGTTTCATGATCGAATCGTGTCCAAAAATTATGATGACTTGATTTCCCTTGCACATCATAATGAACTTAGTTTGCTTTTGGGTTATGAAGAAATGAAACGTATAACTAAGGATATTCCAGAATTTGTCCTTGATAAAGTTCTTGATTCTGATCTAGAGGAAATTTATATGTATTGTGCGGTGAATTGCATTGAAAATCCTTATATTTCCAATTACATAAAGACAAGAAAACAAATAGAAGATGAAGAGAATACTAATGAAAGGGAAGAGACTTCCCAATATCCTCCTATTCTTTCTTATGATGAATCAGGTAACGAGGAGGAGCCTTCTATTCAACCAATCTCATTAATAAGGAGCTCCAAAAAGAGGATTAAACCCACACATGATGCGAAGAAGAAAAAGAAAAGACGGAGAAGCAAAGGTAAAAAGGTATCCCTCCCAAATGATGTTGCTCCTATTACTCATTGTGGTGATAATAATTGCTATACTATTAGTGCTATCCATAATATTAATGATGAGAGTGATTATGCTTATGATATGAAAAGGCCCAAGCTTGGGATGCTATGTTTGATGAGAATGGCATGTTTGAGAATTTATTTGCTGCAATTAATGTTTGTCCCAAGCTTGTTTTGTTTTTGACAGATTCTGTTTTCTATGTGTTGTTTGCTTACTTTGATGAATCTATGAGTAGTATCAGAGGGTATGAAACATAGCGAAGTTGGAATACAGTAGATATTACACCAATATGAATTTAGAATGAGTTCACAACAGTACCTAAGTGGTA
The DNA here is from genome assembly GCF_018294505.1 of Triticum aestivum. Taxonomy (NCBI): domain Eukaryota; kingdom Viridiplantae; phylum Streptophyta; class Magnoliopsida; order Poales; family Poaceae; genus Triticum; species Triticum aestivum. The sequence continues at coordinate 346,593,421 of NC_057796.1, forward strand.
TTTATTTTCTTGTACTAAGGGAGCTTACGAGTTTTCTGTTAAGTTTTGTGTTGTGAAGTTTTCAAGTTTTGGGTAAAGATTCGATGGACTATGGAATAAGGAGCGGCAAGAGCCTAAGCTTGGGGATGCCCAAGGCACCCCAAGGTAATATTCAAGTAAAACCAAGAGCCTAAGCTTGGGGATGCCCCAGATGGCATCCCCTCTTTCGTCTTCGTTCATCGGTAACTTTACTTGGAGCTATATTTTTATTCACCACATGATATGTGTTTTGCTTGGAGCGTCATTTTATTTTATTTTGTCTTGCTGTTTGAATAATATCCCAAGATCTGAAATTCTTAAATGTTAGAGAGTCTTTACATAGTTGCATAATTATTCGACTACTCATTGATCTTCACTTATATCTTTCGGAGTAGTTTGTCATTTTCTCTAGTGCGTCACTTATATCCTTTTAGAGCACGGCGGTGGTTTTATTTTTAAGAAATAGATGAACTCTCATGTGACACTTATATTATTTTGAGAGTCTTAAACAGCATGGTAATTTGCTTTGGTTATGAATTTAATCCTAATATGATGGGCATCCAAGAGGGATATAATAAAAACTTTCATATAAAGTGCATTGTATACTATGAGAAGTTTGATTCCTTATGATTGTTTTCAGATATGAAGATGGTGATATTAGAGTCATGCTAGTTGAGTAGTTGTGAATTTGAGAGATACTTGTGTTAAAGTTTGTGATTCCCGTAGCATGCACGTATGGTGAACCGTTATGTGATGAAGTCGGAGCATGATTTATTTTTTGATTGTCTTCCTTATGAGTGGTGGTCGGGGATGAGCGATGGTCTTTTCCTACAAATCTATCCCCCTAGGAGCATGCGCCTAGTAATTCATTTCGATGACTAATAAGATTTTTGCAATAAGTATATGAGTTCTTTATGACTAATGTTGAGTCCATGGATTATACACACTCTCACCCTTCCACCATTGCTAGCCTCTCTAGTACCGCGCAACTTTCGCCGGTACCATACACCCACCATTTACATTCCTCAAAACAGCCACCATACCTACCTATTATGGCATTTCCATAGCCATTCCGAGATATATTGCCATGCAACTTTCCACCGTTCCGTTTATTATGACACGCTCCATCATTGTCATATTTCTTTGCATGATCATGTAGTTGACATTGTATTTGTGGCAAAGACACCTTAATAATTCTTTCATACATGTCACTCTTGATTCATTGCACATCCCGGTACACCACCGGAGGCATTCATATAGGGTCATATTTTGTTCTAAGTATCGAGTTGTAATTCTTGAGTTTGTAAGTAAATAAAAGTGTGATGATCTTCATTATTAGAGCATTGTCCCAGTGAGGAAAGGATGATGGAGACTATGATTCCCCCACAAGTCGGGATGAGACTCCGGACAAAAAATAAAAAAAAGAGGCCATAAAAAAGGAGAAAAGGCCCAAACAAAAAACAAAAATGAGAGAAAAAGAGAGAAGGGGCAATGCTACTATCCTTTTACCACACTTGTGCTTCAAAGTAGCACCATGATCTTCATGATAAATAGTCTCCTATGTTGTCACTTTCATATACTAGTGGGAATTTTTCATCATAGAACTTGGCTTGTATATTCCAATGATGGGCTTCCTCAAAATGCCCTAGGTCTTCGTGAGCAAGCGAGTTGGATGCACACCCACTTAGTTTCTTTTTGAGCTTTCATACACTTATAGCTCTAGTGCATCCGTTGCATGGCAATCCCTACTCACTCACATTGATATCTATTGATGGGCATCTCCATAGCCCATTAATATGCCTAGTTGACGTGAGACCATCTTCCTCCTTTTTGTCTTCTCCACAACCACCATTCTATTCCACCCATGGTGCTATATCCATGGCTCACGCTCATGTATTGCGTGAAGATTGAAAAAGTTTGAGAATGTTAAAAGTATGAAACAATTGCTTGGCTTGTCATCGGGGTTGTGCATGATTGAAATATTTTGTGTGATGAAGATGGAGCATAGCTGGACTATATGATTTTGTTGGGATAACTTTCTTTGGCCATGTTATTTTGAGAAGACATGATTACTTTATTAGTATGCTTGAAGTATTATTATTTTTATGTCAATATTAAACTTTTGTCTTGAATCTTTCGGATCTGAACATTCATGCCACAATAAAAAAATTACATTGATAATTTTGTTAGGTAGCATTCCACATAATAAAGTCTGTTTTTATCATTTACCTACTCGAGGACGAGCAGGAATTAAGCTTGTGGATGCTTGATATGTCTCCAACATATCTATAATTTATGAAGTATTCATGCTATTATATTATCCATCTTAGATGTTTTATATGCATTTATATGCTATTTTATATGATTTTTGGGACTAACCTATTGACCTAGAGCCCAGTGCCGGTTTCTGTTTTTTCCTTGTTTTTGAGTTTTACAGAAAAGGAATACCAAATGGAGTCCAATTGACATGCCAATTATTGACGATTTTTTATGGACCAAAAGAAGCCCCGGAGTAAAAGAGTTGGGCCAGAAGAGTCCCGAGCCGTCCACGAGGGTGGAGGGCGCGCCCCCTGCCTCGTGGACGACTCGGAGACCCCCCTGATGTGAGACCTACGCCAAAAATTCCTATAAATACAGAAACCTCCAGAAAATAACCTAGGTCGGGAGTTCCGCCGCAGCAAGCCTCTGTAGCCACCAAAAACTAATTGGGACCCTGTTCCGGCACCCTGCCGGAGGGGGGTTCCCTCACCGGTGGCCATCTTCATCATCCCGGCGCTCTCCATGACGAGGAGGGAGGAGTTCACCCTCGGGGCTGAGGGTATGTACCAGTAGCTATGTGATCTCTCTCTCTCTCTCATGTTCTTGATTTGGCACGGTCTTGATGTATCGCGAGCTTTGCTATTATAGTTGAATCTTATGATGTTTCTCCCCCTCTACTCTCTTGTAATGGATTGAGTTTTCCCTTTGAAGTTATCTTATCGGATTGAGTCTTTAAGGATTTGAGAACACTTGATGTATGTCTTGTATGTGCTTATCTATGGTGACAATGGGATATTCACGTGATCTACTTGATGTATGTTTTGGTGATCAACTTGCGGGTTCAGTGACCTTGTGAACTTATGCATAGGGGTTGGAACACGTTTTCATCTTGACTCTCTGGTAGAAACTTTGGGGCACTCTTTGAAGTACTTTGTGTTGGTTTGAATAGATGAATCTGAGATTGTGTGATGCGTATCGTATAATCATACCCACGGATACTTGAGGTGACATTGGAGTATCTAGGTGACATTAGGGTTTTGGTTGATTTGTGTCTTAAGGTGTTATTCTAGTACGAAATCTAGGATAGATCGAACGCAAATAATAGCTTCGTGTTATTTTACTAGAGACTCTTGAATAGATCGATCAGAAAGGATAACTTTGAGGTGGTTTCGTACCCTACAATAATCTCTTCGTTTGTTCTCCTCTATTAGTGACTTTGGAGTGACTCTTTGTTGCATGTTGAGGGATAGTTATATGATCCAGTTATGTTATTATTGTGGAGAGAACTTGCACTAGTGAAAGTATGAACCCTAGGCCTTGTTTCAAAGCATTGCAATACCGTTTGTGCTCACTTTTATCATTAGTTACCTTGCTGTTTTTATATTTTTCACATTACAAAAACCTATATCTACCATCCATATTGCACTTGTATCACCATCTCTTCGCCGAACTAGTGCACCTATACAATTTGCCATTGTATTGGGTGTGTTGGGGACACAAGAGACTCTTTGTCATTTGGTTGCAGGGTTGTTTGAGAGAGACCATCTTCATCCTACGCCTCCCACGGATTGATAAACCTTAGGTCATCCACTTGAGGGAAATTTACTACTGTCCTAAAAGCCTCTGCACTTGGAGGCCCAACAACGTCTACAAGAAGAAGGTTGTGTAGTAGACATCAAGCGTGAAACAGAAGAGAACAGAGAGGGAGATCCAATCTCGGAGGGGCTCCCGCCCCTCCGCCGCCATGGGGACCATGGACCAGAGGGGAACCCTCCTCCCATCTAGGGGGGAGGCCAAGGAAGAAGAAGAAGAAGGAGGAGGGGGGCTCTCTCCCCCTCGCTTCCGGTGGCACCGGAGTGCCACCGGGACAACGATCGGGACGACGATCTACATCAACAATCTTGCTACCGTCAACACCAACTTTCTCCCCCTCTATGCAGTGGTGTAACACCTCTTCCCCCCGCTGTAATCTCTACATAAAAATGGTGCTCAACTCCATATATTATTTCCCAACGATCTATGGTTATCCTATGATGTTTGAGTAGATCCGTTTTGTCCTATGGGTTAATCGTGGTCTTGGTTGGTATGATTGTATATTTTATTTATGGTGTTGTCCTATGGTGACCTCTGTCCCGCGCAAACGTGAGGGGCCCCCGCTGTAGGGTGTTGTAATATGTTCATGATTTTCTTATTGTCAGTGTTGCGAGAGTGACAGAAACTTAAATGCGGATAGGTGGGTTATGGCGTATGGGAGTAAAGAGGACTTGATACTTAATGCTATGGTTGGGTTTCACGGCCTTAATGATCTTTAGTAGTTGTGGACGCTTGCTAGAGTTCCAATCATAAGTGCATATGATCCAAGTAGAGAAAGTATTTTAGCTCATGCCTCTCCCTCATGTAAAATTGCAAGAATGATTACCGGTACTTGTTATCGATTGCCTAGGGACAAATAACTTTCTTGTTCACAAAAGCTATCCACTTTTATTACCTTGCAATTTATTCGTAGTTTTATTCTTGCAAAGTATTTCTAGCATCACACCTACAAACAGTTTCATACTTGTTTCCGGTAAAGCAGACGTCAAGCATGCGTAGAGTTGTATCGGTGGTCGATAGAACTTGAGGGAATATTTGTTCTACCTTTAGCTCCTCGTTGGGTTCGACACTCTTATTTATCGAAGATGGCTAAAAATGATCCCCTATACTTGTGGGTTATCAGCAATGTGACTAATGAGTTAGTTACGGGATGATGTACTACAGAACGAGTAAAGAGACTTGCCGGTAACGAGATTAAACTAGGTATGAAGATACCGACGATCGAATCTCGGGCAAGTAACATACCGATGACAAAGGGAATAACGTATGTGTTGGGGAACGCAGTAATTTCAGAAAATTTCCTACGCACATGCAAGATCATGGTGATGAAAAGCAATGAGAGGGGAGAGTATTTTCCACGTACCCTAGTAGACCGTAAGCGGAAGCGTTATGACAACACGGTTGATGTAGTCGTACGTCTTCACGATTGATCGATCCTAGCACCGAAGGTACGGCACCTCCGTGATCTGCACACGTTCGGCTCGGTGACGTCCCACGAACTCACGATCCAGTAGAGTGTCAGGGAAGAGCTTCGTCAGCACGACGGCGTGATGACGGTGATGATGAAGCTACCGCCGCAGGGCTTCACCTATGAACTACGACGATATGACCGAGGTGCATTATGGTGGATGGGGGCACCGCACACGGCTAAGAGATCAAGGATCAACTTTAGTGTCTATGGGGTGCCCCCCTCCCCCGTATATAAAGGAGTGGAGGAGGGGGAGGGCCAACCCTCCTATGGCGCGCCCCATGGGGAGTCCTACTCCCACCGGGAGTAGGATTCCCCCCTTCCCTAGTTGGACTAGGAGTGGAAGGAAGGGGGAGGAAGGAGGAAGGAAAGGGGGCCGGCCCCCTTCCCAATTCGGATTGGGCTTGGGGGCGTGCCCCCTCCTTTGCTCCCTTCTCCTCTCTCACACTATGGCCCAATAAGGCCCATATACCTCCCGGGGATTCCGGTAACCTCCCGGTGCTCCGGTATATGCCCGATCTCATCCGGAACCATTCCGATGTCCAAATATAGTTGTCCAATATATCAATCTTTATGTCTCGACCATTTCGAGACTCCTCTTCATGTGCGTGATCATATCCGGGACTCCGAACTACCTTCGGTACATCAAAACTTATAAACTCATAATATCGATCGTCACCTAACGTTAAGCGTGCGGACCCTACGGGTTCGAGAACTATGTAGACATGACCGAGATATGTCTCCGGTCAATAACCAATAGCGGAACCTGGATGCTCATATTGGTTCCTACATATTCTACGAAGATCTTTATTGGTCAAACCGCATAACAACATACGTTGTTCCCTTTGTCATCGGTATGTTACTTGCCCGAGATTCGATCGTCGGTATCTCAATACCTAGTTCAATCTCGTTACCGGCAAGTCTCTTTACTCGTTCCGTAATGCAGCATCCCGCAACTAACTCATTAGTCACATTGCTTGCAAGGCTTATAGTGATGTGCATTACCGAGAGGGCCCAGAGATACCTCTCCGACAATCAGAGTGACAAATCCTAATCTTGATCTATGCCAACTCAACAAGTACCATCGGAGACACCTGTAGAGCACCTTTATAATCACCCAGTTACATTGTGACGTTTGGTAGCACACAAAGTGTTCCTCCAGTATTCGGGAGTTGCATAATCTCATAGTCATAGGAACATGTATAAGTCATGAAGAAAGCAATAGCAATATACTAAACGATCAAGTGCTAAGCTAACGGAGTGGGTCAAGTCAATCACATCATTCTCTAATGATGTGATCCCGTTAATCAAATGGCAACGCATGTCTATGGTTAGGAAACATAACTATCTTTGATTCAACGAGCTAGTCAAGTAGAGGCATACTAGTGACACTTTGTTTGTCTATGTATTCACACATGTACTAAGTTTCTGGTTAATAAACATTTATCATGGTATAGGGAAATAAATAATAACTTTATTATTGCCTCTAGGGCATATTTCCTTCATTCTCCCACTTACACTAGAGTCAATAATCTAGTTCACGTCGCCATGTGATTTAACACCAATAGTTCACATCACCATGTGATTATCACCCATAGTTCACATCGCTATGTGACCAACACTCAAAGGGTTTACTAGAGTCAATAATCTAGTTCACATCGCTATGTGGATAATACCCAAGAGCACTAAGCTGTGATCATGTTTTACTTGTGAGATAAATATTAGTCTACGGGTCTGCCACATTCAGATCGGTAAGTATTTCGCAAATTTCTATGTCTACAATGCTATGCATGAAGCTACTCTAGCTTAATTTCTCCCACTTTCAATATGCATCCAGATTGAGACGCAGAGTCATCTGGATCAGTGTAAAAGCTTGCATTGATGTAACTCTTTACGACGAACTCTTTATCACCGCCATAACCGAGAAATATATCCTTATTCCACTAAGGATAATTTTGACCGTTGTCCAGTGATCTACTCCTAGATCACTATTGTACCCTCTTGCCAAAGTCATGGTGAGGTACACAATAGGTCTGGTATATAGCATAGCATACTTTAAAGAACCTATGACTAAGGCATAGTGAATGACTTTCATTCTCTCTCTATCTTCTGCAGTGGTCGGGTTTTGAGTCTTACTCAACTTTATACCTTGTAATACAGGCAAGAACTCCTTCTTTGACTGTTCCATTTTGAATTACTTCAAAATCTTGTCAAGGTATGTACTCATTAAAAATCTTATCAAGCGTCTTGACCTATCTCTATAGATCTTGATGCTCAATATGTAAGCAGCTTCATCGAGGTCTTTCTTTGAAAAACTCCTTTCAAACACTCCTTTATGCTTTCCAGAAACTTCTACATCATTTACAATCAACAATATGTCATTCACATATACTTATCAGAAATATTGTAGTGATCCCACTCACTTTCTTGTAAATACAGGCTTCACCGCAAGTCTGTATAATACTATATGCTTTTATCAACTCATCAAAGCGTATATTCCAACTCTGAGAAGCTTGCACCAGTCCATAGATGGATCGCTGGAGCTTGCACAATTTTTTAGCATCTTTAGGATCGACAAAACCTTCTGGTTGCATCATATACAACTCTTCTTTAAGAAATCCACTAAGGAATGTAGTTTTGACATCCATTTGCCAGATTTCATAAAATGTGGCAATTTGCTAACATGATTCGAACAGACTTTAAGCATTGCTACGAGTGAGAAAATCTCATCGTAGTCAACACCTTGAACTTTGTCAAAAACCTTTTTCGACAAGTCTAGCTTTGTAGATAGTAACACTACTATAAGCGTCTGTCTTCATCTTGAAGATCCATTTATTTTCTATGGCTTGCCGATCATCGGGCAAGTCAACCAAAGTCCACCCTTTGTTCTCATACATGGATCCCATCTCAGATTTCATGGCCTCAAGCCATTTCGCGGAATCTGGGCTCATCATCGCTTCCTCATAGTTCGTAGGTTCGTCATGGTCAAGTAACATGACCTCCAGAACAGGATTACCGTACCACTCTGGTGCGGATCTTACTCTGGTTGACCTACGAGGTTCGATAGTAACTTGATCTGAAGTTACAAGATCATCATCATTAGCTTCCTCACTAATTGGTGTAGGAGTCACAGAAACAGATTTCTGTGATGAACTACTTTCCAATAAGGGAGCGGGTACATTTACCTCATGTGAAGCCCCCGATTCAATCGTACACTAATCATACATGCAAATGTGTACGATCAAGATCAGGGACTCACGAGAAGATATCACAACACAACTCTAGACACAAATTAAAATAAAACAAGCTTTATATTACAAGCCAGGGGCCTCGAGGGCTCGAATACATAACCTCGAATACACAAGAGTCAGTGGAAGCAACAATATATGAGTACAGACATAAGTTAGACAAGTTTGCCTTAAGAAGGCTAGCACAAAAGCAACAACGATCGAAAAGGCAAGGCCTCCTGCCTGGGAGCCTCCTAACTACTCCTGGTCGTCGGCGGTCTCCACGTAGTAGTAGGCACCCTCAATGTAGTAGCAGTCGTCGTCGAAGGTGGTGTCTGGATCCTGGGCTCCACCATCTGGTTGCAGCATCCGGGAAGAAAGGAAAGAGGTGGAAAAAGGGGAGCAAAGCAACCGTGAGTACTCATCCAAAGTACTCGCAAGCAAGGATCTACACTACATATGCATCGGTATCAATGAAATGGGCTATATCTGTGGACTGGACTATAGAATGCCAGAAGAGAAGGGGAAAGCCTAGCCTATCGAAGACTAGCATCTTCTGGAAACCACCATCTTGCAGCAACGGGTGGGAGTAGAGTAGCATAAAGTAAAGTAGTAGAAGTGTTATCAACCTCGGCCAGAGATCCTTTCTCGACTCCCTGCGAGAAAGCAATCCCAGAGCCAAACTATCCATTTCTCATATCCATGTCTCATCTCAAGTATCCAGTTCTAGTTGTATCGATCGGGATACAACTCCAAGTGTCCGTTACCGTAGGACAGGCTATCGATAGATATTTTCTTCCCTGCAGGAGTGCACCAACTTACCCACCAAGCTCGATTAACTCTGGCCGGACACACTTTCCTGGGTCATGCTTGGCCTCGGCCAAACAATACGCCGCAACCCGACCTAGGCTTAATAGAGAGGCCAGCACGCCGGACTAAACCTATGCCCCCAGGGGTCATGGGCCATCGCCCCGGGAACTCCTGCACGTTGCGAACGCGATCGGTGAGCAGACCTAGCAACCTCCTTAAAAAAGGCAGGTGCTTACCAGTCCAACCCGGCGCGCGCCGCTCAGTCGCTCACGTCTATTAAGCTTCGGCTGATGCATACGACGTAGAACGCCCATACTATGCCCACGAGGTGGTTAGTGCTATCAGGCCAGAGGCCCCTCGGATCAAATATCCAAATCGTAGTGGATTAGGAATGCGCGGTAACAAGCAGAGACTCACGAAAGATGTGACCCTGTTGCCCCATCTCGAGGACTTGCGGCAAGGGCTAGGAATGCCCGGCCACGCCTCGCAATTATCTCGCGGGCACCCTCCAGGTCAACCCGTCTCCGCATCACTCGCGAGTACCCCTCAGGGTCGACCCACCTTTCCAAGTAACAATTGTAAAGTCCAAGTATCCGTGTGTCCAAACATCAAGGGGAAAACCCAAGGAATCACCCCCGGCGAATTCCACTCGATGTAATCATCAAGGTGAACGTAAGAGGATCCACCCTCGAGGTTCACACTTGAGGGGTTGCACGACAGAGTCGTATCGGAAGTGGTTAAGGCGGAATCACCCTCGATGGCCATGACTGAATAGCTACACTACAGGGTTAACATCAGAAGTGCTGATGAGGTCTCACCCTCGGCACTCGATAGTAACCTAGTAGTGTCGAGCAACTAAGGGGAAAGTGATGTGCGGTGCCGGGGCCTGGTCTTTGATCCCGTTGATCGGGTCTTCGGTGATGAAGCAGGGGCAACAAGGACAAGGTTGGGGTCACTGATGGATCACTAACCAACCTATACTAAGCAGTTTAGGATAAGCAGGTTACAAAAGCAGGCTATGCATCAGAATAGGAGCAAACAATAACAGTAGCAAAATCTAATGCAAGCATGAGAGAATGGAATGGGCGATATCGGGATGATCAAAAGGGGGGCTTGCCTGGAAGCTCTGCTGAAAAGAAGAAGTGTCGTCGTCGACGTAGTCGATCACAGCGGCATCGGCAGCCGTCATGGGGTCTACCGAAGAGAAGAGGGGGGAAGAAATAGTAAATACATAGCAAGCAAGTGCATAACAGGACAGCAGGCAGAGCTAGACGTGTTCTAACGCGGTACTACATGAAACCGACGAAGGGGGAAAACATCCGGGAATGTTTTCCCGGTTCCGGACCTGTGTCAGACAGATGACCGGAGGGGGAAAGTTCCATGTTCAGATAGTTAGAGGCATCTGATAGGCAAACGGACCGCGCGTTCGGATTCGTCTCGTCGTTCTGAGCAACTTTCATGTACAAAACTTTTTCATCCGAGTTATGGATGAATTTATATGAATTTTCAAAGTTTTAAATATTTTCTACATTTTGTGGAATATATTAATTCGAAATTTAAACAGTGCAATTATTTTGCACACACAGAGATAGCCAGCCATAGTCAAAGACATGTGGGGCCAGGGTCAAAGTCAACAGTGCACAGTCTGCAGTTGACTCAGTCAACGTTAACTAGTCAACATGGCCAAAGGGGCTCGCATGTCATAGACTAATCTTTTAACAGATTTATTTATCTAGTTAATTTAGTAGTCGGGAGGGGCACATGTCAGGACAGTTAGCATTTTAAACCATAGCCATTCTGGCCTAATGAATATGTTTAATGTGGGGGGTTAGGCCTAAGCTAATTAACTGGCCGATCGGCCCCACATGTCATAGGGCCACTCGGCCTCTCTGGCAGGGAACGCACCGGCACAAGGCACCGGCGGCCACAGCGCCTGGCCAGGGCCGGCCAGGGCGTGCGCTAGGGGGGAGGGGGCTGTGGGGCCGCGGGCGGCACCATTGGCTCGTGATAGGGGTGGCCGGTGCAGCGGCTACGGCGACTTCCGACGGCAGCTACGACGGGGCACGACAACAACGGGGAGCTAGCAGGGGAGCGCGAGCAAAGCGGGGCAGGGGCTCGGTCAGGGCGCGAGCGGCGCACGACCACGCAGGGGAGAGCGCGCGCGCACATCACGGGGGACGACGGGCGCGACGCCAGCGCGGTGGCGCAGCAAACGGACAAAGGCAGCGCTGGGGAGGTGGCCGGCGCAGGCGGCCGGTGACCTCATGCGGGCGTCAGAGTGCGTTCACGACAGAGAGGAGGGGGGGAGGCCCTCACCGACTATGGAGGGAAGGGGACGGCGTGGCTCCTGGTCAACTGGCGAGGAGGAGGTCGGGGACGATCGTGGTGATGCGGCGGTGAGGCGTTGGCGCCAGCGATGGAGAGGCGGGCGGGGTCGAGGAGGCGTCCGGCGGGGTCTGATACGTCTCCAACGTATCTATAATTTTTGATTGTTCCATGCTATATTATATTCTGTTTTGGATGTTTAATGGGCTTTATTATACACTTTTATATTATTTTTGGGACTAACCTGTTAACCGGAGGCCTAGCCCAAATTGCTGTTTTTTTCCTATTTCAGTGTTTCGCAGAAAAAGAATATCAAACGAAGCCCAAACGGAATGAAACCTTCGGGAACGTGATTTTCGGAACAAACGTGATCCAGAGGACTTGGAGTCCACGTAAATAAAGCAACGAGGAGAGCACGAGGCAGGGGGCGCGCCTACCCCCCCAGGCGCGCCCTCCACCCTCATGGGGCCCATGTTGCTCCACCGACGTACTTCTTCCTCCTATATATACCTACGTACCCCCAAACCAACAGAGGCATCCATGAAAACCTAATTCCACCGCCGCAACCTTCTGTACCCGTGAGATCCCATCTTGGGGCCTTTTCCGGCGTCCTGCCGAAGGGGGCATTGATCACGGAGGGCTTCTACATCAACACCATAGCCCCTCCGATGATGTGTGAGTAGTTTACCTTAGACCTTCGGTTCCATAGTTATTAGCTAGATGGGCTTCTTCTCTCTTTTTGGATCTCAATACCATGGTCTCCTCGATCTTCTTGGAGATCTATTCAATGTAATCTTCTTTTGCGGTGTGTTTGTCGAGACCGATGAATTGTGGGTTTATGATCAAGTTTATCTATGAACAATATTTGAATCTCCTCTGAATTCTTTTATATATGATTTGTTATCTTTGCAAGTCTCTTTGAATTATCAGTTTGGTTTGGCCTACTAGATTGATCTTTCTTGCAAAGGGAGAAGTGCTTAGCTTTGGGTTCAATCTTGCCGTGTCCTTTCCCAGTGACATCAGGGGCAGCAAGGCACGTATTGTATTGTTGCCATCGAGGATAAAAAGATGGGGTTTATATCATATTGCATGAGTTTATCCCTCTACATCATGTCATCTTACTTAAAGCATTACTCTGTTCTTATAAACATAATACTCTAGATGCATGCTGGATAGTGGTCGATGTGTGGAGTAATAGTAGTAGATGCAGAATTGTTCCGGTCTACTTGCCGCGGACGTGATGCCTATATACATGATCATACCTAGATATTCTCATAACTATGCTCAATTCTATCAATTGCTCGACAGTAATTTGTTCACCCACCGTAATACTTATGCTCTTGAGAGTAGCCACTAGTGAAACCTATGGCCCCCGGGTCTATTTTCCATTATATTAATCTTCCAACACTTAGTTTTTTCCATTGCCGTTTATTTTACTTTGCATTTTTATTTACTCTTTATTATAAAAAATACCAAAAATATTATCTTATCATATCTATCAGATCTCACTCTTGTAAGTGACCGTGAAGGGATTGACAACCCCTTTATCGCGTTGGTTGCGAGGTTCTTATTTGTTTGTGTAGGTGCGTGGGACTCGCGCGTGGTCTCCTACTGGATTGATACCTTGGTCTAAAAAACTGAGGGAAATACTTACGCTACTTTACTGGATCACCCTTTCCTCTTCAAGGGAAAACCAACGCTGTGCTCAAGAGGTAGCAAGAAGGATTTCTCGCGTCGTTGCCGGGGAGTCTACGCACAAGTCAAGACATACCAAGTACCCATCACAAACTCATATCCCTTGCATTACATTATTTGCAATTTGCCTCTCATTTTCCTCTCCCCCACTTCACCCTTGCCGTTTTATTCGCCTTCTCTTTTCTGTTCGTCGCTTTCTTGCTCGTCTTGTCGTTATGGCTAGCTCGGTCTTCATCCCTTCGTCTCCCGACTATGAAGTTCTCCACTTCAAGCAAAGAAAAGGGGAAAATTTAAAAGATGCTTGGTTTTGGATGCTCGAATCTTATCGTAGTTGCAATATGGAGGGAGATTTCAAAATTTTACTTCGCAATTTTTATGTTGGGCTAACCTTGTCCCATAGACAACTCCTCGATTTTTCTGCCAAAGGTAGTGTTATTGATTTTGATCCTGGCTTCGCTTATGAAATTATAGAGGGGATAGTGGGAGTACTCCCCCTACAAAAAGGATCATCCTTTACCCAAGAAGGAACTCAAATTCTAGAGAAATTATGTGAATTGCAAAAAATTGTTGAACCTCTTAAAAGTATTGGTGGGAATATCAACCGCATGAATAATCTGATTACACTTTGCAATAAGCGGCTGGATGCTTTAGATCAAAGGATCACCGAGCATAACTCCATTAAGAATTTGCCTACCAAAGATGGCAATACCTAGATCTATCCTTGCTTTTATGCCTAGCTAGGGGCGTTAAACGATAGCGCTTGTTGGGAGGCAACCCAATTTTATTTTAGTTTTTTGCATTTTGCTTCTGTTTAGGAATAAATATTTGATCTAGCCTCTGGTTAGATTTTTTATGTTTTAATTAGTGTTTGTGCCAAGTTAAATCTATAGGATCTTCTTGGATGATAGTTATTTGATCTTGCTGAAAATTCCAGAAACTTTCTGTTCACGAAAACAATTGTTAAAAATCACCAGAACGTGATAAAATACTGATTCCAATTGCAGAAGATCAATAAACAAATTGTCTAGGTCTTCCTATTTTGGTAGGATTTTTTCAGTTACAGAAGTTTGCATTAGTTACAGATTACTACAGACTGTTCTGTTTTTGACAGATTCTGTTTTTCGTGTGTTGTTTGCTTATTTTGATGAATCTATGGCTAGTAAAATAGTTTATAAACCATAGAGAAGTTGGAATACAGTAGGTTTAACACCAATATAAATAAATAATGAGTTCAATACAGTACCTTGAAGTGGTGTTTTGTTTTCTTTCGCTAACGGAGCTCACGAGATTTTCTGCTAAGATTTGTGTTGTGAAGTTTTCAAGTTTTGGGTAAAAGATTTGATGGATTATGGAACAAGGAGTGGCAAGAGCCTAAGCTTGGGGATGCACATGGCACCCCAAGATATCTAAGGACACCAGAAAGCCAAAGCTTGGGGATGCCCCGGAAGGCATCCCCTCTTTCGTCTACTTCCATCAGTAACTTTACTTGGAGCTATATTTTTATTCACCACATGATATGTGTTTTGCTTGGAGCGTCTTGTATGATTTGAGTCTTTGCTTTTTAGTTTACCACAATCATCCTTTTTGTACACACCTTTTGAGAGAGACACACAAATCAGAATTTATTAGAATACTCTATGTGCTTCACTTATATCTTTTGAGCTATATAGTTTTTGCTCTAGTGCTTCACTTATATCTTTTAGAGCACGGTGGTGGATTTGTTTTATAGAAACTATTGATATCTCACGCTTCACTTATATTATTTTGAGAGTCTTAGAACAGCATGGCAATTTTCTTTAATTATAATATCATGAGAAATTTGATGCTTGATAATTGTTTTGAGATATAAAGGTGGTAATATCATAGTTGTGCTAGTTGAGTAATTGTGAAATTGAGAAATACTTGTGTTGGAGTTTGTGATTCCCGTAGCATGCATGTATGGGAACCGTTATGTAACGAAGTCGGAGCATGAGGTATTTGTTGATTGTCATCCTTTGTGTGGTGGTCGGGATCGCGCGATGGTTAACTCCTACCAACCCTTCCCCTAGGAGCATGCGTAGTAGTACTTTGCTTCGAGGGCTAATAAATTTTTGCAATAAGTATATGAGTTCTTTATGACTAATGTGAGTCCATGGATTATACTCACACTTACCTTTCCGCAATTTTCTAGCCTCTTCGGTACCGTGCATTGCCCTTTCTCACCTTGAGAGTTGGTGCAAACTTCGCCGGTGCATCCAAACCCCGTGATATGATACACTCTATCACACATAAACCTCCTTATACCTTCCTCAAAACAGCCACCATACCTACCTATTATGGCATTTCCATAGCCATTCCGAGATATATTGCCACGCAACTTTCCACCGTTTCGTTTATCATGACACGCTCCATCATTGTCATATTGCTTTGCATAATCATGTAGTTGACATCGTATTTTTGGCAAAGCCACCGTTCATAATTCTTTCATACATGTCACTCTTGATTCATTGCATATCCCGGTACACCGCCAGAGGCATTCACATAGAGTCATATCTTGTTCTAAGTATTGAGTTGTAATTCATGAGTTGTAAGTAAATAAAAGTGTGATGATCATCATTATTAGAGCATTGTCCCAAGTGAGGAAAGGATGATGGAGACCATGATTCCCCCACAAGTCGGGATGAGACTCCGGACTAAATAAAAAAAAGCCATAAAAAAGAGAAAAGGCCCAAACAAAAAAACGAGAGAAAAAGAGAGAAGGGACAATGGTACTATCCTTTTACCACATTTGTGCTTCAAAGTAGCACCGTGATCTTCATGATAGAGAGTCTGTCATTTTGTCACTTTCATATACTAGTGGGAAATTTCACTATAGAACTTGGCTTGTATATTCCAATGATGGGCTTCCTCAAATGACCGAGGTCTTCATGAGCAAGCAAGTTGGATGCACACCCACTTAGTTTCTTTTGTTTGAGCTTTCATACACTTATAGCTCTAGTGCATCCGTTGCATGGCAATCCCTACTCCTTGCATTGACATCAATTGATGGGCATCTCCATAGCCCGTTGATTAGCCTCGTCGATGTGAGACTTTCTCCTTTTTTGTCTTCCCACATAACCCCTATCATTATACCTTATTCCACCATAGTGCTATATCCATGGCTTGCGCTCATGTATTGCGTAAAAGTTGAAAAGGCTGAAGCGCGTTAAAAAGTATGAACCAATTGCTTGGCTAAAACCGGGGTTGTACATGATATGAATATTTTGTGTGGGGAAGATGGAGCATAGCCAGACTATATGATTTTGTAGGGATAACTTGCTTTGGCTATGTTGTTTTGATAAGGCATAATTGCTTGGTTAGTATGCTTGAAGTATTATTATTTTATGTCAACATTAAACTTTTATCTTGAATCATATCGAATCTGAACATTCGTGCCACAATAAGAAGAACTACATTGAAATTATGCTAAGTAGCATTCCACATCAAAAATTCTGTTTTTATCTTTTACCTACTCGAGGACGAGCAGGAATTAAGCTTGGGGATGCTTGATACGTCTCCAACGTATCTATAATTTTTTATTGTTGCATGCTATATTATATTATGTTTTGGATGTTTAATGGGCTTTATTATACTTATTATTTTTGGGACTAACCTATTAACCGGAGGCCTAGCCCAAATTGCTGTTTTTTTGCCTATTTCAGTGTTTCGCAGAAAAAGAATATCAAACGAAGTCCAAATGGAATGAAACCTTCGGGAACGTGATTTTCGGAACAAACGTGATCCATAGGACTTGGAGTCCACGTAAAGAAAGCAACGAGGAGAGCACGAGGCAGGGGGGCGCGCCTACCCCCCCAGGAGCGCCCCCCACCCTCGTGGGGCCCACGTTGCTCCACCGACGTACTTCTTCCTCCTATATATACCAACGTACCCCCAAACCAAGAGAGGCATCCACGAAAACCTAATTCCACCGCGGCAACCTTCTGTACCCGTGAGATCCCATCTTGGGGCCTTTTCCGACGTCTGCCGGAGGGGGCATTGATCACGGAGGGCTTCTACATCAACACCATAGCCCCTCCGATGATGTGTGAGTAGTTTACCTCAGACCTTCGGGTCCATAGTTATTAGCTAGATGGCTTCTTCTCTCTTTTTGGATCTCAATACCATGTTCTCCTCGATCTTCTTGGAGATCTATTCGATGTAATCTTCTTTTGCGGTGTGTTTGTCGAGACCGATGAATTGTGGGTTTATGATCAAGTTTATCCATGAACAATATTTGAATCTCCTCTGAATTCTTTTATGTATGATTGGTTAACTTTGCAAGTCTCTTCGAATTATCAGTTTGGTTTGGCCTACTAGATTGATCTTTCTTGCAATGGGAGAAGTGCTTAGCTTTGGGTTCAATCTTGCCGTGTCCTTTCCCAATGACAGCAGGGGCAGCAAGGCACGTATTGTATTATTGCATGAGTTTATCCCTCTACATCATGTCATCTTACTTAAAGCATTACTCTGTTCTTATGAACTTAATACTCTAGATGCATGATGGATAGCGGTCGATGTGTGGATTAATAGTAGTAGATGCAGAATCGTTTCGGTCTACTTGTCGCGGACGTGATGCCTATATACATGATCATACCTAGATATTCTCATAACTATGCTCAATTCTATCAATTGCTCGACAGTAATTATTTCACCCACCGTAATACTTATGCTCTTGAGAGAAGCCACTAGTGAAACCTATGGCCCCCGGGTCTATTTTCCATCATATTAATCTTCCAACACTTAGTTATTTCCATTGCCGTTTATTTTACTTTGCATTTTTATTTACTCTTTATTATAAAAAATACCAAAAATATTATCTTATCGTATATATCAGATCTCACTCTCGTAAGTGACCGTGAAGGGATTGACAACCCCTTTATCGCGTTGGTTGCGAGGTTCTTATTTGTCTGTGTAGCTGCGTGGGACTCGCGCTTGGTCTCCTACTGGATTGATACCTTTGTTCTCAAAAACTGAGGGAAATACTTACGCTACTTTACTGCATCACCCTTTCCTCTTCAACGGAAAACCAACGCAGTGCTCAAGAGGTAGCAGGGTCCGGTGATGGCGCGAGGTGGCGGTGAGGTCGACGGCATTGAGCAGGCATCAGGCCACGAGGGAGAGGGGATGGGGCTACGGGGAGGAGGCCGGGAGGGGCGGCGCTCGGCGATTCGGTGGCGGGGTCGGCGACGCGGTCACCAGGGTCGGGGGGCGAGCGCCCCCGATCCAGATCGGGTCGTGGGGTCGGGGAGAGGAGCGAGGGGATCAGAAGAGTGGGGGAGGAGCGGTTGGGCTCTAGGGTTCCAGGGGGAGGTTATGCAGGTGCGGGTGGCTGGTCGGGGGGTAGAATGGGCCAAGGCCCATGGGGAGCCGGGGGGTCTCTTTTGTATTTTATTTTTCTGTTTAAATTTTTGCGACAGCTTTCTATTAAACTGTAAATCTAAACAAGTTTTGTTAGATATGAGATTTGACTCATAAATCAAGCATATTATTTTTAGGAGTCGCAAAAAGTTTGAGACCGAAAGGAGTTGTCTAACAATTTTTAGAAATTGGAAAGGCCAATTTTAATTGCTGCTGGACCAAAAATAATTCTCAGTGGCATTTTGGGAATTCAAAAGAGGTTGGTTCCAACATGACAAATATCAAGGGATTATTTGCCACACTTTGAACATTTTTGTTTTCATGGTTGAGAAATTTGAATTTTGGACTTTAGTTTAGATTTGAAATTTGAACGGTGTTAGAAAGCCAATGAGGATTAGTAACAGTAAGAGTGATGACATGGCATCATTAGTAGAGGGTTACTGTAGCTTAATTATCCGGGCGTCACAATTCTCCTCCACTACAAGAAATCTCGTCCCGAGATTTAACGGGTGGAGTAAGGGGAAAAGACTCGGGAAGGACGGAGCTCAACACAAGATAGGTACCTGGGGGCTATCTCACGAACGAGGCATAGAGGCATATCTCGATTTGAATTTCAATAAAGTCATCGAGAGCAAGGCTAGAAGGTGCAATAAGAAGCTTCAAGCGGATGGACAATTGTTCGATGTCTAAAACAGAGTGTGAAAGGGGGTTCAGAGCATCGAGAATAAGTATTGCATCTAATACCAGAATAGATCACTAGGAATGTGGCTCGTGAATTACATACGAAGGCAAGTGAAAAAGGATACTTCGGAGTCAAGGATGTACAGGAGTCAGGTTTTGATCCTGTGGAACTGTGGGCTATGGGCCCACCATGTGGTTCAAAAGTAGGAAGGACGCCGACATATTGCACGGTCATGGTTGCAAGGCATGTCAGAGGATAGCCTGTCAGTTATGTTGGCAACAACGTTGGTACCAAGGGCGAGGGACGAAGAGAACCATTTTCCTGCTCGTTGAACGAGGCGGACTAATAGGTAAAGTACTCGTCCATCGGGGGTTACCGGGATGTCGTCAGCAATAGTAACAGGGTCACACTAACAGAGTTGTAAACCGAGATGTTTCCATAAGCAGGGAATTATTTCTGCTTATAACACATATATATCAGAAGAAAGGTTAAGCAAACCAACGGAAAGGAAAAATATGTTTATACACAAGATTTAGGAGTGTATCTTTTCCCAAGGAAAGTAGAGCATGATATACATGTTAGATCAACAAGTACAGTACCATTTGGATAAAGGGGCAAGGGAATTCATGATGTTATCCATACAACGGTGTTTGGATAATATAGCAAGAAACATTTGGCAATGCACTTCCAATGTTCTTGTTGTTGTTCGGCGTACCACAGTCATGATTCGAGGTAACATTAACATGGTGTTTCAAGCAAGATTGAATCTGAAGGTCACAAGAAGTACAAAGGAACAATTCCAAGAATGTCAAGGAATGTAAGATATAACCAAAACATGACCAAGTCTGTATTGGTAGGAAGTCAAGGATGGTGTCGATCACAACATGAATCATTGACGGGCAAGGATGGTATTTCTCCTCAAGAATTCGATTGATATATTAGAACAAGGTAGTATATTGATGGTGATCATGACAAATTTTGTCGAGAGGCTCTATGAAGATGCCATCGAGCAGCAACGACATCAAGCAAAAGGAATGATGAAGCAAAGGCTATTGGAACCATGGATATGACACAAGCTCGGATTCAAGCTTGTTGTTCAAGGTGGAATGATAAGATGAGGAAGATCGACGTAAGCTTCGCTCATCGTCGAAAAGTTGTGCTCCAGGAATAAGGACCAGGTAGCACAGTTCAAATTAGCACGATAATGATATACCCGATCAGGCTAGGAATGACTTGAAGGATTATTTAACTCGTAAGCAACGAAAATTACTTAGAGTTATTGATTCGGAGTGCGGGATCGATTCACTTATCGGTGTTCTTGTGTGACTAATAAATCAGAACCCAGGGGAAATATGAAATCGGTGAGAAGCAACACTAGATGAAGACTCATAGGAAGCAACACGGTCCTTTGATATCCTCGAGATACCGGAGGGTAATAATCGAAGGAAGATCAAAATAGAGGTTGCGGGGATGTATTGATCTGCAGAAGGCAAGTACTTTAACTTGTCAGAGAAATGGGATCAAGGGGAACACTCATGGTCAGAACCACGGTTGCAAAGGATCAAATCCCAGATATAAGATGATCTTATACCATGGGGATAATTAATTTTAAGAGAAGCTTCCATGATAAGATCTACATCGTGTCCATGGGCATGAACACAAAGTTCAAGGTTGACTCCCACTTCTTCAATGCATATCATTTCATTTACTTCTCGCTTTCGATGAAGTTGTAGTGTTGAAATGTTATCTGGCTAAACACCAGAAGAGTAAGACTCGTTAAAAACTCTCGGATTCAAACGGATTATGGGAGGCATAGGTTCAACCCATAGGGGAATCTTAGGAACCTATTCCACAAACTTCAGAAGTAAACAACACAAGCTCGAAAGCAGAGCATGGTTGACAAAAGGAGAGGATACAATTACCAAAGGCATTATGTATCTGGGAAAGAACTTCACGAGGTTCTTTGAATATGAAGGACACTATCGGATGATGATCCAATAATGGATCTGGCGATCCACAACGGAGCTGATGTGAGTATCGATATTCAATCAGAAGAAGAAATAATGCAGAGGCATCGGATTTTGGAAATATCTGATCATTCCAAAGCTTAAATGCAAAGGAATTATGATTTCCAATTCGGGGGATTAGAAGTAGATGCTCTAATCAAAAGATAAGTAAGTTGAAAGGACATAAACCGACAATCATCCAAGGTTTGATTTGCCGAGAACCAGCTCATGCCCGGAGTGGAGTCTGAGCCAGAAGGATAAATAATTACCAGGGAATAACTAATGAATGTGTGCATTCACGCACATGCCGAATCAATAGGATAAGAATGACAAACTCAAAGGAGTTTAATGAATATTGTTAGACATATGGAATTAACCATAATGCAAGACGATAAGGAAGAACGGGAGCAATAGGCTGCTGAGGATTATCGAAAGATTGAATAGTATTCCAAAGAATTTTGTGAGACATATGAACAACTGTGGATGAACGGATACTCGACAAGCGCGAGTAATTATCCGTAGGGGTATTCATGTGGGAAAGAACTGCAAGGCAGTAGGCTCAACGGATTCTCAAGACAACAGAGAGTAGTTCGGGGCATCTTGCAATAACAAGAGCAACTAGGGATGAAGGTATGAACGACAATGTAGGTAGTTACCCATAATGATTTATCGGAGATAGGGATCGCAACAGTGGAGGGCACAAGGGTCTCGGGAAAACATCGGAGAGTATCTTCAGAATCTTCTGGTGCACCAAGCAATCATCTGGAGTGTGGGGCTCTCCGGGAGAAAGAATTTACGAGAACCTAGAGTTAGAGTTAACAAAATCATTTAACCCGAATAGAAGAGAGGTCAGATTTCCAGAGTATAAAAAAGAAATAAAAGATCCTAATACCACCCAATGGCGACGTGGGCCCGTAAGACACACATCCATGTTAGTAAAAGTTTTTGTAGTGACTAGACTCAACTTCAGCCAAGGAGATGGAAAGGGAGCTACCTACAGGCAGTCGGCTCTGATACCAACTTATGACGCCCCCGATTCAATCGTACACTAATCATACATGCAAATGTGTACGATCAAGATCAGGGACTCACGAGAAGATATCACAACACAACTCTAGACACAAATTAAAATAAAACAAGCTTTATATTACAAGCCAGGGGCCTCGAGGGCTCGAATACATAACCTCGAATACACAAGAGTCAGTGGAAGCAACAATATATGAGTACAGACATAAGTTAGACAAGTTTGCCTTAAGAAGGCTAGCACAAAAGCAACAACGATCGAAAAGGCAAGGCCTCCTGCCTGGGAGCCTCCTAACTACTCCTGGTCGTCGGCGGTCTCCACGTAGTAGTAGGCACCCTCAATGTAGTAGCAGTCGTCGTCGAAGGTGGTGTCTGGATCCTGGGCTCCACCATCTGGTTGCAGCATCCGGGAAGAAAGGAAAGAGGTGGAAAAAGGGGAGCAAAGCAACCGTGAGTACTCATCCAAAGTACTCGCAAGCAAGGATCTACACTACATATGCATCGGTATCAATGAAATGGGCTATATCTGTGGACTGGACTATAGAATGCCAGAAGAGAAGGGGAAAGCCTAGCCTATCGAAGACTAGCATCTTCTGGAAACCACCATCTTGCAGCAACGGGTGGGAGTAGAGTAGCATAAAGTAAAGTAGTAGAAGTGTTATCAACCTCGGCCAGAGATCCTTTCTCGACTCCCTGCGAGAAAGCAATCCCAGAGCCAAACTATCCATTTCTCATATCCATGTCTCATCTCAAGTATCCAGTTCTAGTTGTATCGATCGGGATACAACTCCAAGTGTCCGTTACCGTAGGACAGGCTATCGATAGATATTTTCTTCCCTGCAGGAGTGCACCAACTTACCCACCAAGCTCGATTAACTCTGGCCGGACACACTTTCCTGGGTCATGCTTGGCCTCGGCCAAACAATACGCCGCAACCCGACCTAGGCTTAATAGAGAGGCCAGCACGCCGGACTAAACCTATGCCCCCAGGGGTCATGGGCCATCGCCCTGGGAACTCCTGCACGTTGCGAACGCGGCCGGTGAGCAGACCTAGCTACCTCCTTAAAAAAGGCAGGTGCTTACCAGTCCAACCCGGCGCGCGTCGCTCAGTCGCTGACTTCTATTAAGCTTCGGCTGATGCATACGACGCAGAACGCCCATACTATGCCCACGTGATGGTTAGTGCTATCAGGCCAGAGGCCCCTCAGATCAAATATCCAAATCATAGTAGATTAGGAATGCGCGGTAACAAGCAGAGACTCACGAAAGATGTGACCCCGTTGCCCCATCTCGAGGACTTGCGGCAAGGGCTAGGAATGCCCGGCCACGCCTCATAATTATCTCTCGGGCACCCTCCAGGTCAACCCGTCTCCACATCACTCGCGGGCACCCTCTAGGGTCGACCTGCTTTTCCAAGTAACAGTTGTAAAGTCTAAGTACCCGTGTGTCCAAACATCAAGGGGAAAACCCAAGGAATCACCCCCGGCGAATTCCACTCGATGTAATCATCAAGGTGAACGTAATAGGATCCACCCTCGAGGTTCACACTTGAGGGGTTGCACGATAGAGTCGTATCGAAAGTGGTTAAGGCGGAATCACCCTCGATGACCACGACCGAATAGCTACACTACAGGGTTAACATCAGAAGTGCTGATGAGGTCTCACCCTCGGCACTCGGTAGTAACCCAGTAGTGTCGAGCAACTAAGGGGAAAGTGATGTGCGGTGCCGGGGCCTGGAGTTCGATCCCATCGATCAGGTCTTCGATGATGAAGCAGGGGCAACAAGGACAAGGTGGGGGTCACTGATGGATCACTAACCAACCTATACTAAGCAGTTTAGGATAAGCAGGTAGGTAACAATAAGCAGGTTACAAAAGCAGGATATGCATTAGAATAGGAGCAAACAATAATAGTAGAAAAATCTAATGCAAGCATGAGAGAATGGAATGGGCGATATCAGGATGATCAAAAGGGGGGCTTGCCTGGAAGCTCTCCTGAAAAGAAGAAGTGTCGTCGTCGACGTAGTCGATCACAGCGGCATCGGTAGCCGTCACGGGGTCTACCGAAGAGAAGTGGGGGGAATAAACAGTAAATACATAGCAAGCAAGTGCATAATAGGACAGCATGCAGAGCTAGACATGTTCTAACGCGGTACTACATGAAACCGGCGAAGGGGGAAAACATTCGGGAATGTTTTACCGGTTCCGGACCGTAGGGGGAAAGTTCCATTTTCAGATAGTTAGAGGCATCTGAGAGGTAAACAGATCACGTGTTCGGATTCGTCTCGTTGTTCTGAGCAACATTCATGTACAAAGCTTTTTCATCTGAGTTATGGATGATTTTTTATGAATTTTCAAAGTTTTAAATATTTTCTACATTTTGTGGAATATATTAATTCGAAATTTAAACAGTGCAATTATTTTTCACACACAGAGATAGCCAGCCATAGTCAAAGACATGTGGGGCCATGGTCAAAGTCAACAGTGCACAGTCAGCAGTTGACTCAGTCAACGTTCACTAGACAACATGGCTAAAGGGGCCCGCATGTCATAGACTAATCTTTTAACAGATTTATTTATCTAGTTAATTTAGTAGTGGGGAGGGGCACATGTCAGGGACAGTTAACATTTTAAACTGTAGCCACTCTAGCCTAACTAATATGTTTAATGTGGGGGGTTAGGCCTAAGCTAATTAACTGGCCGATCGGCCCCACATGTCATTGGGGCAACTCGGCCTCTCTGGCAGGGAACGCACGGGCACAAGGCGCCGGCGGCCACAGCGCCTGGCCAGGGCCGGCCAGGGCGTGCACTCGGGAGGAGGGGGTTGTGGGGCCGCGGGCAGCACCATTGGCTCGTGCTAGGGGTTGTCGGCGGATCGGCTACGCCGACTTCCGACGGCAGCTATGACGGGGCACGGCAACAACGGGGAGCTAGCAGGGGAGCGCGAGCGAAGCGGGGCAGGAGCTCGGTCAGGGTGCGAGCGGTGCACGACCACGCGGGGGAGAGCGCACGCGCACAGCACGGGGACGACGGGCGCGATGCCGGCGCGGTGGCGCGGCAAACGAACAAAGGCGGCGTGGGGGAGGTGCCCGGCGCAGGCGGCCGGTGACCTCGAGGGGGCGTCAGAGTGCGTTCGCGACAGAGAGGAGGGGGGCGAGGCCCTCACCGACGTTGGAGGGAAGGGGATGGCATGGCTCCTGGTCAACCGGCGTGGAGGAGGTCGGGGACGATCGTGGTGATGCGACGGTGAGGCGTTGGCGCCGGCGATGGAGAGGCGGGCGGGGTCGAGGAGGCGTCCGGCGGGGTCCGGTGATGGCGCGAGGTGGCGGCGACATCGACGGCGTTGAGCAGGCGTCGGGCCACGAGGGAGAGGGGACGGGGCTACGGGGAGGAGGTCGGGAGGGGCGGCGCTCGGCGATTCGGTGGTGGGGTCGGCACGCGGGGTGACGCGGCCACCAGGGTCGGGGGGCGAGCGCCCCTGATCCAGATCGGGTCGTGGGGTGGGGGAGAGGAGCGAGGGGATCAAGAAGAGTGGGGGAGCAGCGGTTGGGCTCTAGGGTTCCAGGGGGGAGGTTATGAAGGTGCGGCTGGCTGGTTGGGGGTAGAATGGGCCGAGGCCCATGGGGAGCCGGGGGGTCTCTTTTGTATTTTAATTTTCTGTTTAAATTTTTGCTACAGCTATCTATTAAACTATAAATCTAAACAAGTTTTGTTAGATATGAGATTTGACTCATAAATCAAGCACATTATTTTTAGGAGCCACAAAAAGTTTGAGACCAAAAGGAGTTGTCTAACAATTTTTAGAAATTGGAAAGGCCAATTTTAATTGCTGCTGGACCAAAAATAATTCTCAGTGGCATTTTGGGAATTCAAAAGAGGTTGGTTCCAACAAGACAAATATAAATGGATTATTTGCCACACTTTGAACATTTTTGTTTTCATGGTTGAGAAATTTGAATTTTGGACTTTAGTTTAGATTTGAAATTTGTACGGTGTTTGAAAGACAATGAGGATTAATAACAGTAAGAGTGATGACATGGCATCATTAGTAGAGGGTTACTGTAGCTGAATTATCCGGGCGTCACACCTCATCAAGTTCTACTTTCCTCCCACTCACTTCTTTTGAGAGAAACTCCTTCTCTAGAAAGGATCCATTCTTAGCAACGAATCTCTTGCCTTCGGATCTGTGATAGAAGGTGTACCCAACTATCTCCTTCGGGTATCCTATGAAGACACATTTCTCCGATTTGGGTTTGAACTTATCAGGATGAAACTTTTTCTCATAAGCATCGCAACCCCAAACTTTAAGAAACGACAGCGTAGGTTTCTAGCCAAACCATAGTTCATACGGTGTCGTCTCAACGGATTAGACGGTGCCCTATTTAACGTGAATGCAGTTGTCTCTAATGCATAACCCCAAAACGATAGTGGTAAATCGGTAAGAGACATCATAGATTGCACTATATCCAATAAAGTACAGTTATGACGTTTGGACACACCATTATGCTGTGGTGTTCCAGGTGGCATGAGTTTGTGAAACTATTCCACATTGTTTTAATTGAAGGCCAAACTCGTAACTCAAATATTCGTCTCCACGATCAAATGATAGAAAAACTTTCTTTTCTTATTACAATGATTCTCCACTTCACTCTGAAATTCTTTGAACTTTTCAACTGTTTAAGATTTGTGTTTCATTAAGTAAATATACCCATATCTGCTCAAATCATATGTGAAGGTCAGAAAATAACGATATCCGCCGCGAGCCATAACACTCATCGGACCGCATACATCGGTATGTATTATTTCCAATAAGTCAGTAGCTCGCTCCATTGTTCCGGAGAACGGAGTTTTAGTCATCTTGCCCATGAGGCATGGTTCGCAAGCATCAAATGATTCATAATCAAGTGATTCCAAAATCCCATCAGCATGGAGTTTCTTCATGTGCTTTACACCAATATGACCTAAATGGCAGTGCCACAAATAAGTTGCACTATCATTATTAACTTGCATCTTTTGGCTTCAATATTATGACTATGTGTATCACTATGATCGAGATCCAACAAACTATTTTCATTGGGTGTATGACCATCGAAGGTTTTATTCATGTAAACAGAGCAACAATTATTCTCTGACTTTAAATGAATAAATGTATTGCAATAAACATGATCAAATCATATTCATGCTCAATGCAAACACCAAATAACATTTATTTAGGCTCAACACTAATCCCGAAAGTATAGGGAGTGTGCGATGATGATCATATCAATCTTGGAACCACTTCCAACACACATCATCACTTCACCCTTAACTAGTCTTTGTTCATTCTGCAACTCCCGTTTCAAGTTACTAATCTTTAGCAACTGAACTAGTATCAAATACTGAGGGGTTGCTATAAACACTAGTAAAGTACATATCAATAACATGTATATCAAATATACCTTTGTTCACTTTGCCATCCTTCTTATCTGCAAATACTTGGGGCAGTTCTGCTTCCAGTGACCAGTCCCTTTGCAGTAGAAGCACTTAGTCTCAGGCTTAGGTCCAGACTTGGGCTTCTTTACTTGAGCAACAACTTGCTTGCCGTTCTTCTTGAAGTTTCCCTTCTTCCCTTTGCCCTTTTCTTGAAACTAGTGGTCTTGTCAACCATCAACACTTGATGCTTTTCTTGATTTCTACCTTCGTCGATTTCAGCATCACGAAGAGCTTGGGAATTGTTTCCGTTATCCCTTGCATATTATAGTTCATCACGAAGTTTCAGTAACTTGGTGATAGTAACTAGAGAACTATGTCAATCACTATCTTATCTGGAAGATTAACTCCCACTTGATTCAAGTGATTGTAGTACTCAGGCACTCTGAGCACATGCTCACCAGCTGAGCAATTCTCCTCCATCTTGTAGGCAAAGTACTTGTCAAAGGTCTCATACCTTTTGACATGGGCATGAGTCTGAAATACTATATTCAATGAACATCTCATATGCTCCATGGCATTCAAAATGTCTTTGAAGGCCAGATTCTAAGCTGTAAAGCATGGTGCACTAAACTATCAAGTAGTCATCATATCGAGCTTGCCAAACGTTCATCACGTCTGCATCTGCTCCTGCAATCGGCCTGTCACCTAGCGGTGCATCAAGGACATAATTCTTCTGTGCAGCAATGAGGATAATCCTCAGATCACGGGTCCAATCCGCATCATTGCTACTAACATCTTTCAACTTAGTTTTCTCTAGGAACATATCAAAAATAAAACAGGGGAGCTAAACGCGAGCTATTGATCTACAACATAGATATGCAAATACTATCAGGACTAAGTTCATGATAAATTAAAGTTCAATTAATCATATTACTTAAGAACTCCCACTTAGATAGACATCCCTCTAGTCATCTAAATGATCACGTGATCCAAATCAACTAAACCATGTCCGATCATCACGTGAGATGGAGTAGTTTTCAATGGTGAACATCACTATGTTGATCATATCTACTATATGATTCAAGCTCGACCTTTCGGTCTCCAGTGTTCCGAGGCCATATCTGCATATGCTAGGCTCGTCAAGTTTAACCTGAGTATTGTGCGTGTGCAAAACTGGGTTGCACCCGTTGTATTTGAACGTAGAGCTTATGACACCCGATCATCAAGTGGTGTCTCGGCACGATGAACTGTCGCAACAGTGCATACCCAGGGAGAACACTTATACCTTGAAATTTAGTGAGAGATCATCTTATAATGCTACCGCCGAACTAAGCAAAATAAGATGCATAAAGGATAAACATCACATGCAATCAATATAAGTGATATGATATGGCCATCATCATCTTGTGCCTTTGATCTCCATCTCCAAAGCACCGTCATGATCACCATCGTCACCGGCGCGACACCTTGATCTCCATCGTAGCATCGTTGTCGTCTCGCCAACTATTGCTTCTACGACTATCGCTACCGCTTAGTGATAAAGTAAAGCAATTACATGGCGATTGCATTTCATGCAATAAAGCGACAACCATATGGCTCCTGCCAGTTGCCGACAACTCTGTTACAAAACATGATCATATCATACAATAAAATTTAGCATCATGTCTTGACCATATCACATCACAACATGCCATGCAAAAACAAGTTAGACGTCCTCTACTTTGTTGTTGCAAGTTTTACGTGGCTGCTACGGGCTGAGCAAGAACCGTTCTTACCTACGCATCAAAACCACAACGATTTTTCATCATGTATGTGTTGTTTTAACCTTCAACAAGGACCGGGCGTAGCCACACTCGATTCAACTAAAGTTGGAGAAACTGACACCCGCCAGCCACGTGTGTGCGAAGCACGTCGGTAGAACCAGTCTCGCATAAGCGTATGCGTAATGTCGGTCCGGGCCGCTTCCCAACAATACCGCCGAATCAAAGTATGACATGCTGGTAAGCAGTACGACTATTATCGCCCACAGCTCACTTGTGTTCTACCCGTGCATATAGGATCTACGCATAAACCTAGCTCGGATGCCACTGTTGGGGAACACAGTAATTTCAAAAATTTCCTACACACACGCAAGATCATGGTGATGCATAGCAACGAGAGGGGAGAGTGTTGTCCACGTACCCTCGTAGACCATAAGCGGAAGTGTTATGAAAACGCGGTTGATGTAGTCGTACATCTTCACGATCGACCGATCCTAGCACCGAAGGTACGGCACCTCCGCGATCTGCACACGTTCGGCTCAGTGACGTCCCACGAACTCACGATCCAGTAGAGTGTCGGGGAAGAGCTTCGTCAGCACGACGGCATGATGACGGTGATGATATGAAGCTACCGGCGCAGGGCTTCGCCTAGGCACTATGACGATATGACCAAGGTGGATTATGGTGGAGGGGGGCACCGCACATGGCTAAGAGATCAAGGATCAACTTTTGTGTCTATGGGGTGCCCCCCTCCCCCGTATATAAAGGAGTGGAGGAGGGGGAGGGCTGGTCCTCCTATGGCGCGCCCCATGGGGAATCCTACTCCCACCGGGAGTAGGATTCCCCCCTTCCCTAGTTGGACTAGGAGTGGAAGGAAGGGGGAGGAAGGAGGAAGGAAAGGGGGGGCCGGCCCCCTTCCCAATTAGGATTGGGCTTGGGGGCGCGCCCCTCCTTTGCTCCCTTCTCCTCTCTCCCACTATGGCCCAATAAGGCCCATATACCTCCCGGGGGGTTCCGGTAACCTCCCGGTGCACCGGTATATGCCCGATCTCATCCAGAACCATTCCGATGTCCAAATATAGTCATCCAATATATCGATCTTTATGTCTCGACCATTTCGAGACTCCTCGTCATGTCTGTGATCATATCTGGGAATCCGAACTACCTTCGGTACATCAAAACATATAAACTCATAATACCAATCGTCACCTAATGTTAAGCGTGCGGACCCTACGGGTTCGAGAACTATGTAGACATGACCGAGACACGTCTCCGGTCAATAACCACTAGCGGAACATGGATGCTCATATTGGTTCATACATATTCTACGAAGATCTTTATCGGTCAAACCGCATAACAACATACGTTGTTCCCTTTGTCATCGGTATGTTACTTGCCCGAGATTCGATCGTCGGTATCTCAATACTTAGTTCAATCTTGTTACCGGCAAGTCTCTTTACTCGTTCCGTAATGCATCATCCCACAACTAACTCATTAGTCACATTGCTTGCACGGCTTATAGTGATGTGCATTACCGAGAGGGCCCAGAGATACCGCTCCGACAATCGGAGTGACAAATCCTAATCTTGATCTATGCCAACTCAACAAGTACCATCGGAGACACCTGTAGAGCACCTTTATAATCACCCAGTTACGTTGTGACGTTTGGTAGCACACAAAGTGTTCCTCCGGTATTCGGGAGTTGCATAATCTCATAGTCATAGGAACATGTATAAGTCATGAAGAAAGCAATAGCAATATACTAAATGATCAAGTGCTAAGCTAACGGAGTGGGTCAAGTCAATCACATCATTCTCTAATGATATGATCCCGTTAATCAAATGACAACGCATGTCTATGGTTAGGAAACATAACCATCTTTGATTCAACGAGCTAGTCAAGTGGAGGCATACTAGTGACACTCTGTTTGTCTATGTATTCACACATGTACTAAGTTTCTGGTTAATACAATTCTAGCATGAATAATAAACATTTATCATGATATAAGGAAATAAATAATAATTTTATTATTGCCTCTAGGGCATATTTCCTTCAGTATGTTGTCATAACGATTCGACTGATAAAGATCTTCGTAGAATATGTAGGAGCCAATATGGGCATCCAGGTTCCGCTATTGGTTATTGACCAGAGAGGTGTCTCTGTTGAGGATATAACCGTTGGAGTCACCCGCCCAGGAGGGGCCGGGTTACTCATGATGGTTACTACGCGAAGCCCAGTATCAAAGTTGAAGACAGCGGGTCAATAACGGGCCTAAGACCTGGAGATGGCTTAAGGCCCGTAGCATTAGCCGCCGTTAGGGTAAAACTTGTAGTGTAAGGAAAGAATAGATAAGAGTCCGAGCCGGACACTGTTATGAGCCGGCCGGGACTCTGAGAGCCACTGGGCGTCAACCTCTCTATATAAAGGGGCGACCCGGCGGCGGTTTAAGGACAAGTAAGATCTCGTCGAGAGCAAGGCATAGCAATTAAGCTCCCTGGTCATCGAAACCCTAATCAAGACCACCTCAACTGGACGTAGGCTTTTACCTTCACCGTAAGCAGCCGAACCAGTATGACCCTCGTGTTCCTTGTCCCGTTTAACCCCTTTAAGCTTCCTAGCTGCGATGGCTCCACGACTAAGTCCTTGCACGAGGACATCTGCCGTGACAATTCCACGACAGTTGGCGCCCACCATGGGGCCAGCGCACAGTGGATTTGAGTTCTTGAAGGGCAGCTTCGAAGGGCTCAAGGGATACGCTGTGGGCCGGATGACCAAGAGTCGTCGCGGCAAGCTCTACATCGAGGATGCAAACTAGGGCCCCGACACCGGCTCAATTGAGTACGGGTACCGGGTCCCCTTTGGCGGAATTCATGTCTTCATTGGCAAGATTGGAGAGCCGGGCCCCGCGCCGGATCTCTGCGCCGATCTCATCGAGACGGCTCAGCGCGCACGACCCGCCCGGGCTCTACCTACCTTGAAGCACGCTTTTGTGGGATGTGTTCATGGAGGACTCTCTGAAGGGACTGGATCTGGTGATGAGACGGCCGCCGGCTCTGACGGCGAGTCGGCTACGGATGAGTCAAACTCGTTGTATCAACTCCAGGATGGCAGGCTCGGGGGCTGTTCCGACGGCGACAGTATTCCAGACCCCTTTGAGCCGCCGAGCCGGGTTGGATTCTTCATGGCCGGTGCACAGCCTGTTCAAAACCCTGCCGCCGGGTCAGGAAACCCGGTGCCCTCACCGGCTCAGGTGCTGATGGATCTCACAGACAAGATGACGGCCCTGTTGACCGCTACGGTTGACCCGGCGGATCAAGCTCAGCATGACGCGGAGGTGGCGCAGTTAAAGTTAGATCTAGTAAAAGCCAAGGAGGATCTGGCGGCGGAGGGGATCAGGATGGCTGCAGAGAGGGCGGCTCTCGACGCCCAGACTCAGCTGATTCAGGCACAATCTTTCCGCCTCACGATGGATCAAAACGCGTCCAATGAGGTCATGAGAAGGAGGCACCACAAGACCCAATCTCGACTCCCTCCAGTTTATGATCATCGGAACCTCTTCAATATGCCTGGTGCAGGGCCTAGCAACCCGCCAGAGATCATAGCACCCGGGACTGGAACACCAATTCAACCCCAAGTGTTGGGGCCTCCCCAGGTGAACCCTGCCCCGTCTCAATACGTGCCAATACCACCGGGTCATTATGGCAACCCGCTGGAAAACATGGTCGCCGCGGCGGCACGGCTGGCGGCTCTCCCAATTGATGGCGACTCTCCAACTGCGGTCGAAACCCGCCGGGTCAGGGAGCTCCTTCAGACGGCTCTGGCGCAGAAAGAGGCGTACTCCTACAGCCGGACAGGATCCATTCAACCCCTCGTCCAGTCCGGAGCCCGAGTTATAGCAGACACATGGTTTCAGCGACCGGCTCAAGTAATGTCCGACGCCATGACTTGCCACCTGGCCATGGCCCGGCTCATAATGGAGCCTTTCACGTGACAGACCAAGACAGAGCACGGCAAGAGGTGGAGCAGGTGCCGCAGTTGACGGCTTACCAGACACCCCCGGCTTATCCGACGGCTTCCGTCGACGTGGGTATCCCTACGAGAACCGGAGGTGTCCCTTGTTTAGTGCCGGCTCTCCGCAATGAACATCTACCCAAGGACTTCAAGGGGCCTAGGAAGGTGCCTAATTACACGGCTGATTTACAGCCCGGAGCCTGGATCGAGAGTTATGAAATGGCCATGGAATTGCTGGAGGTCAGCGAAGCGGCAATGGCCAAGTACTTCATCATGATGTTAGATGGGACTGCCCGCACTTGGTTGAAAGGGCTGCCATCGAATTCCATCGGGTCTTGGGCTGAGCTGAAAGCCCGGTTCATCCAAAACTTCAAAGATACCTGTAGGCAGTCTATGTCAATTGTGGATTTGACTAACTGTAAACAGCAGGAGGGTGAGTCTACGACACATTGGGTTTGCCGGGTCAAGGAGATAATACACTCATCTGACAAGATGGATGCCGGCTCTGCAGTCTTGATGCTGGAGCAGAATTGTCGTTTCCTGCCCCTGAAGATGAAGCTCGGGCGGCTCAAGCGCGATTGCAATGATATGGGTACGCTGATGGCGGCTCTCATCAAGTACGCCGACTCTGATAGTACCAAGGACCCCGCGTCAGACGATGAAAGGACAGGGAAGGGAAAGAAGAACGGCAATGGCAGGGGCCCTCAGCATAACCCGGCGAACCAAGGAGGTAACAAGCGTAAGGCTGATGGCAGCATGGAGTTTGTGGCCAATGCCAGCTCATAGGGCAACAACGAGCGACGTAAAGGGAGGCCACCTCCCCGAGCCGGCGGTTCAGGCCCCACGCTTGAGCAGTTGTTGAATGAGCCTTGTCCAAGGCACGGTTCCAGGGAGAAGCCAGCTACTCATCTATGGAAAGATTGTGCAATCATGAAGGCCTTTAAGAACTCCAATGCCTTTAATGGCAACAATGGCTCGGGTGGCGTCTCAGGCGCCGGCGGCTTTCATGGCTCGGGTGGCGGCTCAAATCCTAATCCTCAGAACGGTCAAGGGGGCTTTAATCAGCAGTCTGGCCAGGGTCATCAACAACAGCAGGGGGGTTATCAGACCAATCCAAAGCAGCTTAACGGTGGACAGTATCACGTATTTACCACCAGTCTTTGTAAGCGAGATCAGAAGCTTCATAAGAGGGCTGTGAATGCTGTTGAGCCGGCGGTTCCACGCTATTTAAGATGGTCTGAGCAGCCTATTGTGTGGAGTAGGGAGGATCACCCTCCCCGGGTTGATAATCCGGGTCACTTGGCCCTGGTGGTGGCTCCTCAGGTGGGGGATATAAGTTCACTAAGGTGCTCATGGATGGAGGCAGCAGCATCAACATCCTCTATTATGAGACCTTCCGTCGTATGGGGTTGATTGATAAGAACCTCAGCCAGTCCAATACTATTTTCCATGGCGTGGTGCCTGGTAAGTCGGCTTATCCAGTTGGTAAGATCGAATTGGAAGTGGCCTTTGGAGACGAGTACAACTACAGGGTGAAAAAATTGGCCTTTGAGGTGGTCAAGATAAGAAGTCTGTATCATGCCATATTTGGGCGGCCGGCTTACGCCAAGTTCATGGCACGGCCGTGTTACGTGTATTTACAACTCAAGATGCTGGGTCACAATGGGACCATTACGGTTCATGGCAACCGGAAGGTGGCCTTGGAGTGTGAGGAAGGCGATGCAGCTTATGCAGAATCTGTTTGTGCAACAGAGGATTTGATGTTTTACAAGGACAATGTTGACCCAACAGATATGACCTCTCTGAAAAAGCCGACTACGGAGCATGAGCCGGCAATGAAATTTAAGTCGGCTGATGAGACTAAACTTGTTGATTTTGTTCCAGGTGATTCATCTCAGCAGTTTAGCATCAGTGCCAATCTGGATCCAAAATAGGAAAGCGCGCTCATCGAGTTCATCCGTGAGAATAGGGACATTTTTGCATGGAAACCTTCTGACATGCCAGGTGTACCTAGAGAACTCGCTGAGCACACACTCAATGTTGATCCGAAATTCAAGCCGGTCAGGCAATTCCTTCGGCGGTTTAATGAGGAAAGGCGGAAAGCCATTGGGGAATAGGTGGCCCGGCTCTTGGCGGCCGCCTTTATTGTTGAAGTCTTTCACCCAGAGTGGTTAGCTAACCCGGTGCTCGTGCTCAAGAAGAATGGCACCTGGCGGATGTGTGTGGACTACATGGACTTGAACAAGGCATGTCCGGCTGATCCTTTCACCCTCCCCCGTATTGATCAAATCATTGATGCTACGGCGGGTTGTGAGTGCTTAAGTTTCTTGGATGCTTATTCTGGATACCATCAGATTAAAATGGCAGTTAAGGACCAGGAGAAGACGGCGTTCATCACTCCCTTTGGAGCCTTCTGTTATGTGTCTATGCCTTTTGGACTCAAGAGTGCACAGGCGACTTATCAGCGTTGTGTGCAGAACTGTCTTCATAACCAGATTGGGCGCAATATTTGTGCCTATGTGGATGATATTGTGGTTAAGTCCAAGGAGAAGGAAACCTTGATAGATGATCTGAGGGAAACCTTTGATAATCTCCGGGTCTACAAGATGATGCTTAACCCGGCCAAGTGTGTTTTTGGTGTTCCTGCAGGCAAGCTCTTGGGCTTTCTGGTTTCTCATAGAGGCATTGAAGCTAACCCGGAGAAGATCAAGGCAATCACCTCTCTGGCTAAGCCGGCGTGTATAAACGACGTCCAGCGCTTGGCGGGTCGTATCGCTGCTTTAAGCCGGTTTATAAGCCGTTTGGGTGAGAAGGCCATACCATTGTACCAGTTGATGAAGAAAACTGATGACTTTGTCTGGAATGATGCTGCTAATACTGCTTTTGAGGATTTGAAGAGACAGCTGGCGGAGCCCCCAGTCCTTGCTGCTCCGGTTGACAAGGAGCCTTTATTACTGTATGTAGCTGCTAACACACGGGCCGTCAGTGTGGCTGTGGTGGTGGAGCGCAAGGAAGAGGGTAAGGAGCATCCGGTTCAGCGGCCGGTTTATTACGTCAGCGAAGTGCTCATCGAGTCCAAATAGCGGTATCCACATTGGCAGAAGCTTGTTTATGGTGTGTTCATGGCAAGCCGAAAGCTTAAGCATTATTTCCAGGGTCACCCTATCACTGTGGTTAGTTCTGATCCCCTTGGAGATATCATCCAAAACAGAGAAGCCACAGGAAGAGTGGCTAAGTGGGCTATAGAGCTCGGGCCTCATGGTCTGAAATACGTACCACGCACTGCTGTTAAATCTCAAGCTTTGGTGGATTTCATCAACGATTGGACAGAGCTACAGGTGCCTGAAGAAAAGCCGGATAATACATATTGGACTATTCACTTTGACGGGTCCAGGCAATTGGAGGGCTCGGGGGCTGGAGTTGTATTGGCTTCCCCTAAAGGTGACAAGTTTCATTATGTGCTACGGTTGATGTTTCCTTGCACTAACAATGCGGCTGAGTACGAGGCCTTGCTCCATGGTCTTCGGATGGCTAAGGAGATGAGCTTGAGCCGGGTAATGTGCTTCGGCGACTCAGACTTAGTGGCTCAACAAGTATCAGGCAAGTGGGATTCCAAGGACCCTCTCATGGCGGCTTATCGCCGTGAAGTTGATGCCATTGCTGGACACTTTCAGGGTTACCAAGTAGAGCACATCGATCGCAGGAAGAACGAGGCGGCTGATGCATTAAGCCGGCTGGGCTCTCAGCGAAAACCGGTGCTGCCTAATACTTTCTTGGACATCCTGCATAACCCTTCTGTTAAAATACCTACAGAGGAAGACTTGGCTGTCCCCGACCCGGAGGCATAGTTGGTGGCGGCTCTCCACATCACCCCGGACTGGACGGTGCCATACTTGGCTTACATGACCCGGGGAGATTTGCCTGAGGATGAAACTTTGGCCAGACAAATAACCCGGCGGTCTAAGTCAATGGTAGTTATCAATGGTGAGCTGCATCGCCGCAGTGTTACGGGAGCGTTCCAGCGTTGTGTCTCCCCTGAGTAAGGTCAAGAAATCTTGCGTGAGATTCACGAAGGGGATTGTGGCCATCATGCCGGATCAAAATCCCTTGTGGCCAAGGCCTTTCGTCATGGTTTTTATTGGCTGACGGCTCATGCTGATGCGGAGGACTTGGTCAGTAAATGTGATGGTTGCTAGAGGTTCTCGCGACGGGCTCATGTGCCGGCTCAGGAGCTGAGGATGATTCCAATTACTTGGCCATTTGCGGTCTGGGGGCTTGACATGGTTGGGCCTTTTAAAAGGTCCAAGGATAAAAAGACCCACCTCTTGGTGGCAGTTGACAAATTCACAAAGTGGGTTGAGGCATAGCCAGTTAGTAAGTGTGACGCAGCCACGGCGGTTCAGTTCATGAAAAGGGTGATATTTCGCTTTGGCTTTCCACACAGCATTATAACTGATAATGGTACCAATCTGTCTAAAGGTGCTATGGAGGAGTTTTGTCAACGTGAGCATATCCGGCTTGACGTTTCCTCAGTGGCTCACCCTCAATCCAGTGGTCAAGCTGAGAGGGCTAATCAGGAGATTTTGAAGGGTATCAAGCCCCGGCTTTTGGTCCCTTTGCAACGGACGCCGGGTTGTTGGGTGGAGGAGTTACCCTCCGTGTTATGGAGCATCAATACCACTCCTAACAGGTCTACGGGTTACACGCCTTTCTTCTTGGTTTATGGAGCGGAAGCAGTCCTCCCCAGTGACATCCGTCATGACTCGCCTCGAGTGGCGGCTTATGTTGAGGCGGATAATGAACAGGCGCGCCAAGATACTCTTGACTTGTTGGACGAACAGCGTGATGTGGCAGCAGCTCGCTCAGCAATTTACCAACAAGACCTGCGCCATTATCACAGTCGCCGGGTTAAGTCCCGGGTCTTCCAGGAAGGTGATCTGGTGCTCCGGCTCATCCAAGATCAAACAGATGCACATAAGCTATCCCCGCCTTGGGAAGGGCCCTTTGTGGTCAGCAAGAACTTGCACAACGGGTCATACTACCTTATTGACGTTCGGGAGCATAAAGATTCACGTAAGTCGGAGGAAGAGACCCGTCGGCCGTGGAACATAGCTCAGCTTCGGCCTTATTACACTTGAGCCACCGGCTCTCATAATATACATATTTATATAGCCATGTATATATTATGTTAAATAATAAAGCAGGACCTCTGTCCTTTTCCCCTCCAAAGGTAAAAGTGTTGTTTCCATTACACCATCACATGGTCATTTGGAGGTGGATCCGGCTTATGATCGTATTCGAATCTAGCTGTACGCAATATAATCACTTGGGGGCTTCCTGTTCAAACATAGGTCGTATTCGAACCAAAGAGAACATAGCTGTCGATACCCACTTGATTGGCAAAGTGCCGAGCTCATTGGGGAGTTTTCTTTGATCATATTTGAATCATAGCTCAACCCCCTTTGGGAACCGACGTGGATTGTATTCGAATCAGCGTCGTTAAACAACTCTTAAGGTCATTTGGGGGCTTCCTGTTCAAACATGGGTCGTATTCGAACCAAAGAGAACATAGCTGTCGGTACCCTCTTGATTGGCATCGCCAAACCCACTGGGGGCTATATGATCACATTCGAATCTTAGCTTAACCCCTTTGGGACGGTTCTCTAGTCGTATTCGAACCGGAAGCCCCTAAGTTTTTTGATCTTTTGACTTACAACAAGTTCTGTTGGTCACATCAACAGTGTGCAAGGGCGGCTTTTCCTTTGCTGACTTACTTTTGATTCACAATGTTGATAGTGTGCAGTAAGTATTCTTGACGCTGGTAAACCGGAGTTGAGATCTTCACCTCATTATTCGGGTTACATAAGCCGGAACTATACTCGATGGCTTGTAAGTATGCCGTTATGGTTACATCAAGGATATAATTGAGGGCCAGTCTTTGGTGACTTTGTTCATAGTCCGGGTTATATATATATGGTTTATGATTCTCAGTGCGGTAAGCCGCCTAGAGACTTGTGACTTGTTTTCTATGCATGATGGTTCAATACAGCTATTCGAGCTTAAGGAAAATAACTGATCAATTATAACCCGGAGGAATAAGAAGAAGCAGTTTCAATGGAGCTAAGCATTCGACACGTACTCGATGGCACGACAAAATTAAGTATTTGTCCTACTCTATTACAAGACTCCCCGAGTCCAAAAGATGAGGCATTGTTTTAAGATATAGTCATGAGCCCCCTACAAGTCAAGATGCTTGTCGAGTTGAAGCTTCCATCTCATCCCTCTCTGCTCCTCCGGCTGTTCCCATGACCTGGAAGGTTGACGATTTCCAGTCAATGCCGCTCAAAGCTTCAAATTGAGCCTCCTCGTCAATTAACCCGGCCGGGTCAATTTCTGGGGCAAAGGTGTGCTTACGAGTCGGCGGGACTAAGCTGATGGCTTCATAACGCGGAGAGGGGATCCTCTGATTCTCTGCGTCGTAGCCCAGCTGGTACTTGGTAAGGTCAGTGTCATTCCCAATCTGGGAGGCCACCGGGCGTACGATCTTCACACAGGCTGCAAAGTCTTTTTGGTCGAAGGGAGTGCCGTCTTCCTTCAGACTGGGATATCCAAGCGCGATCTCTGCCGGGTCTAGCTCCGGGAGGAAAGCCTTGGCCCGGCTCAGGGCAGCTATGGCTCCGGCTCTTGCATGGGCCCGTCGCAGCTCTTGGAAACGCTGAGGAAGGACGGCAAGCCGGCGAAGTACGTCCGCCAGGTGAGTCGGAACCTCATTAGACAGGGCCACAACGGCCAAGGCGCGCTATGACCCGGTGTAAAGTTGTTCCACCAAAGTGTACATGGCCTTCAGCTTGGTCAATACATTTTGGTTGAGGTTGGCGCTTCTGGGACCTGTTTTGCAACGTCAGGTAAGCCGCTAGCAATGATGGGATTATGAGACATAGAGAATATAAACTTGTTGAAAGTCTGCAGAATGACTTACCGAAGATTGCCGCGACCATGTATGACACATGGCGCTTTAAGCCGGAGAGTTCGGCGGTTCTCTCCGTCAGAGCCTTCTCCGCCTGTTCGGCCCGGCTTACCAGAGCAGCCTTCTCTTCGGCCCAAGTCTTCCTTTCAGCTTCAAACTTCTTCTTCAGCTTCTCTTGAGCGGCAATATTGGATTCAAATTTGGCGTTGGCCTTCCGGGTCTCAGTTTCCTGAGTCTTCAGGCGGTTCTTTAGCTCAGAGATATCAGCCTCAAATTTCTTGCAAGCAGCCTGTACAATTTCCGGGTTATAGTGTGAATAATTATTATGCAACTTTAAAGTCCCAAGCACTTTGCAAGCAAAGACACTTGGCACTTGGGGGCTAATGCATGTCGTAAGTTTCTATCTCCAAATTGCCGGTTCATGAAAGTAAGCCGGAAGTTAAGTCTACAACATATTCTATCATAAGTAGTAGACTTGGGGGCTAGTATGGTAAAGATGACTATGCAGTAAGGAATAGAGTGGTACCTCAGACTTCTGCTGTATCTGTTTCACCATGTCAATCTCCAGGTCCCGGCTGTTGTGCACCTGGTTGACATAGCCGGAGATGATCTCTCCAATGCTCAAGTTAGCATAGTTGGTGATGTCCAGCTTGGCCCTGCGGCGCTCTAGCAACTCTTCCTTGGCAGAGCACTTAGTCAGCGCAGTGGGTCTCCCCGGCTCGACAAACTCCGTCCGGGTGATTACCACGTCCGGGTCATCGGCCGGCTGAGCCGGGCTGGAGATCTCCGGGTTAGCAGAAGTCTCTGTGATTGGCTCGTCGGTTGGAGCGGTGGCTTCAGGAGCAGAGGCAGCGGGCGGCTCTTGGGCTGAACCCTCCGGTTCAGTCAGGACCGGCTCATCGACCGGCTTATTCTTCTTCGCTCTTTTACTGAGCTTCGCTTGAGCACTAAAAGGACAGAAGGTTAGTACAAAAGTATAAGTAAAGATAAGCACAACAAGAGATGATCATCATTACCCGGGTACGGTCTTGAAAGCCGGCAGGTTTGATTGCATAGAGTCACCAGAGGAAGGTGAAGTTTCTTGATAATTTGAATCAGAAGAATTGAGCGGTTGACGTATAACACCCGCCAAAGGATGAAAAGGATATAAGTTGGAGATAACCTCGGTCCGGCGCTTCCTTGACGCTTCAGGTAAGCCGGAGGAGAGGTCTGCATCCTTGTTGGTGCGGGTGTGCCGCCGGCTCTCATGAATCTGTTGCTTCAAAAAAATTGAGGATCTTGATAAGCTAAAGGATGTGAAAATCTTACTTTCCGGGTTACTCTTCGGACTTTCAGCCTTGGCAAGGGCTCCGAGTCGGAGGAAAGTGTCATTACCTCTTCAGTCACCGGGTTACTTGCTCCGGTGTCATCCTGCTGATGATCAGTATCAATAAGGTGGATAGGAATAAATAAGAAACAAAGCAAGAGCTTACAGATTCAGGGGTTACCTCTGACTCGGAGCTATCACTTAGTTGAAGCAGCTCTGAGGCAGTAGGCCTGCTTCCCTTCTTGCGGGGAGCGGCTCTCCTGGCGGCTTTCTTAGCCTTCCTGGCCTTTTTGGCCGCCTCATGGTCATATTTGACCTTCCAGAACTTGTCATTAGCCTGAAACATACAACAAAGATTTCTTAAAGTTCAGATGGAAATTATTCAAAGGAAAACCAAGGTGTTCAGGTCAGTGACTTACTGCCGGAGCCGGGTTAGCTTGGCAGAAGGGGTTTAAGCCGGTCCTCCCACAGTCGGCTAAGCTCTCGTTCAGGAGAGACTTGGTCATGTCGTCCACAACATCCTCAGGAAGATCATTGGGACTGTGCCGCAGAGGGTCATCCTTCCGGCCCGTATAAGCACACATTAAGCCGGGGCGGCGGCTCAAAGGGATCACCCGCCAGGAGATCCAAACCCGGACCAGATCAATGCCGTTGAGGCCGTTTCCCAGGAGAGCCTTGATCTTGTTGATGGTGGGGATCAGAGGTTGACGCTCCGCCTGAGATAGTTTGTCTGACAGAGGGTGATTTGGTTCCAGACGCACGGCACGAAAGCCGGGCAGAGGGCTCTCGTCAGCCGGAGAAGTGTCCTGGCAGTAGAACCACGTCTGGTTCCAGTCCTTTGGGTGGCTTGGCGGCTCAGCATAAGGAAAAAGGCAATGTCTCCGTCGTTGAATGGAGATTCCACCAAGTTCCAAGCTCGGCCCATTGGCGCACTCGTTCTGGCGGTTTAGATAGAACAGCTCCCTAAAAAGCAGTAGGCTGGGCTCTTCTCCAAGATAGACTTCGCAGAATACTTGGAAGTTGCATATATTTGACATGGAATTGGGTCCTATGTCTTGTGGCCGCAGATCAAAGAAG
Organism: Triticum aestivum; assembly: GCF_018294505.1. NCBI lineage: Eukaryota > Viridiplantae > Streptophyta > Magnoliopsida > Poales > Poaceae > Triticum > Triticum aestivum. The sequence continues at coordinate 346,636,435 of NC_057796.1, forward strand.
TTCAGCACATCCCTAAAGAATTTTAAGCCGGGCGGTGCGAAGCCCCGGCTCATGTGATCAGCAAATACAACCACCTCACCATCTCTGGGTTGAGGTCTCTCCTCCGACGGGTCAGGGGCACGATAAGACATGATCTCTTTTTTGGGCAAATAACCCGTCTTTACGAAATCAGCTAAGGTGTCGTCGGTGACGTTGGACCTCATCCAGTTGCACGTGATGGGTGCTTTGGGAGCTTTGGGAGGCATTGTGAAAGATGAAGCCTATGACAAAAGGAAAATGTCCGGTTCAATTATAAGCCGGCAGATGTCTACAGTTTAAATACTCAAATGGCGGCTTATGAGAGGGGCCTAATGACATATGGTTAAGTGCATCGGGTTATCTAAGCCGCTGAAGGTATCGTGAGTAATTCAAATTGTCTATAGCTTTATCATAAATGAGCCGGAAAATTTACGGAGGATGCCTTCTTTTAAGCCGGCAATGTGAGCCGCCATAGCTCAGCAGATGCAATTTTTGACTAAGTGTGGTCAAAACAAGTTTCACAGATCGCAGCAATCATTTTGGATCAAATGGTTGGCTTAAAGGAAAAATTTCTAGACCTAGAACAGACACAGAAAGAGTTCAAGGGTGTGAACAGAGCCTTTATGCAGTGAAAGGGGATCTATGTACATTGGGAATGGGTGTGAAACAGCTACCGCAGCTGTTTTATATAGTCTAAAGATCAAGAAAAGGTGGTAATAATGAAATCTACCAAGGGCTCGCGATGAACGGCGACGAACACGGGAAGAACAGCAAGAACCCTAATGTGGATCTATTCTATGGAGTAACAAGGGCTTACGGGTGCTGGAGAGTTGCGGAGGTCGCCGCCGTTTATCTGGTCACGTCAGGTTGATGCAGCGGCCTGAGTTGGTGAAGACAAGAAAACCAGCGGTGGTGGCGGCGGTGGAGCTCGAGCAGGAGAATAGTGGCGAGAGGAGGAAGACGATGGAGGCGACAAGTAACGGGAGCCTCATGAGGCCGGGCTATTTATAAGGTGAGGCTCATAAGTGGGCGCGAGAAACGAGGAGGCCACGACGCGGTTATCTCGCCATAAAAAAGCCTCGATTTTCGGGATGACCATTAAAGATAAGATCCGTTGGAGATGTGACAGAATAAAAAATTAACTTAATGGAAGATGACGTCACGGCGGGTTACCCGGAATCCAGAAGATGACGTCACGACGGGTTATAGCCTTCACACAATTATAAGCCGGAAGATTTTCTATCGAAAGGATTGAAGATTGACATGAGCCGGCTCAAATCAATCTGGGGCCTAATGTTGAGGATATAACCGTTGGAGTCACCCGCCCAGGAGGGGCCAGGTTACTCATGATGGTTACTACGCGAAGCCCAGTATCAAAGTTGAAGACGGCGGGTCAATAACGGGCCTAAGACCCGGAGATGGCTTAAGGCCCGTAGCATTAGCCGCCGTTAGGGTAAAACTTGTAGTGTAAGGCAAGAATAGATAAGAGTCCGAGCCGGACACTGTTATGAGCCGGCCGGGACTCTGAGAGCCGTTGGGCGTCAACCTCTCTATATAAAGGGGCGGCCCGGCGGCGGTTTAAGGACAAGTAAGATCTCGTTGAGAGCCAGGCATAGCAATTAAGCTCCCTCGTCATCGAAACCCTAATCAAGACCACCTCAACTGGACGTAGGCTTTTACCTTCACCGTAAGGGGCCGAACCAGTATAACCCTTGTGTTCCTTGTCCCGTTTAACCCCTTTAAGCTTCCTAGCTGCGATGGCTCCACGACTAAGTCCCTGCACGAGGACATCTGTCGTGACAATTCCACGACAGTCTCGGTCATGTCTACAAAGTTCTCGAACCCGTAGGGTCCGCACGCTTAACATTCGTTGACGATATAGTATTATATGAGTTATGTATGTTGGTGACCAAATGTTGTTCGGAGTCCCGGATGAGATCATGGACATGACGAGGAACTCCGGAATGGTTCGGAGATAAAGATTGATATTATGGGATAATAGTGTTTGGTCTCTGGAAGGGTTTCGGAATTCACCGAAAGGGGTTCCGGATGTTTCCCGAAATGTTTGGGTATGAGAACACTTTATTTGGGCCAAAGGGGAAAGCCCACAAGTTTTTTGGAAAGTGCAAAAGGAAGTTTTGCGGAGTCTAGGGGCCAGACGCCGGAACCCTGGCGTCTGGGTCCAGACGCCGGGAACCCTGGCGTCTGGCCCTGGAGTCCGAGAAGGACTCTTGCCTTTCGGGTGAAACCGACTTTGTGTAGGCTTTTACTCCAAGTTTCGACCCCAAGGCTCAACATATAAATAGAGGGGTAGGGCTAGCACTCAAGACACATCAAGAAACACCAAGCCGTGTGCTGGCAACCCCGTCCCCTCTAGTTTATCCTCCGTCATAGTTTTCGTAGTGCTTAGGCGAAGCCCTGTGGAGATTGTTCTTCACCAACACCGTCACCACGCCGTCGTGCTGCCAAAACTCATCTACTACTTCACCCCTCTTGCTGGATCAAGAAGGCGAGGACATCATCGAGCTGAACGTGTTCTGAACGCGGAGGTGCTGTACGCTCGGTACTTGATCGGGACGGATCGTGAAGGTGTACGACTACATCAACCGCGTTGATAAACGCTTCCACTTTCGGTCTATGAGGGTACGTAGACACACTCTCCCCTCTCGTTGATATGCATCTCCTAGATAGATCTTGCATGGTCGTATGAATTTTTTTGAAATACTGCGTTCCCCAACACGGAATGGTGGTCGCGGGTCCGGACACTTGTAATGAACGGCTGCAAGGGTGCTATGCTGATCATGGAGTCTGAGAAGACCGTTGTCAGAAGGCCGCCAGCTCAGCCTTTTAGCCTATATTTTATTATAATTGTATGCAAATGCCGCATATCGACATTTTAAGTCACTAAGCATATGTAGGTCGTGTGTGTTTTGGGTGTTGCCGCTTGTGGCATTTTAAATTTTCCTGAATGTGTAAGACAATTATTAATCGTTTCCACTGTAAATTTGCCTCAACGGTGAGCAGAGCGCGCAGGGACGCTTGAGCGGAGCGCGCTGCAGCCGCCTCAATGGCGAGCAAAGTGCTCGGACGGACACGAGCAGAGCGCGCCGCGGCCGCCTTAGCGGAGAGCAGCCACACCTGCATATTGCAATTGTGGTCAACCTTCTGGCACCCCGTGGGAGGCGTGATGGCCCATCCATCGGACACGATGGTGATATCTGGACCGTGTGTGATAGTGGGTAGACACGTACACATTCGAGAACACGGGCCCACGTACGCTATCTGAGGACCGTTTTGGGGCTTCGAGCCCAGAACCAACAATCAATTTTTAGCTTGTTTCTCGTCACATTCCAGATTACCACACAATAAGTAATTGCAAATCTGTTCACACCGATCAAACCTAAACATGTTCGCACTTAGAACTAGGCTATAAAAATTACCCACTCGAAAATTACTTCACAATTCCTCTCCTCACCACCCAAAAACAAGTCTTTCCTGTCAAGTCATTCCGCCATGACGGGTAGGAGGAGTTTCGGGTCGACATATAACCAGGGAGCAATAACCAAGGCCGCATAAGCAACAGAGAAGTCCCATCGCTACGCGGCAGCCATAGCAATGATGTCGTGGCACGTCGCGGAGCCCTTGAACGAGCTCTCACTGGCAAGCGAGGGCTCTCACAAGCGCACTCGCCACGTCAGGGATCACGACGAGCTAGCGGTGCTGAAGTCCTTGGCCAGCGACGACGACAGTCTCACTGGCCTAATTAAGTAGAAGGAGCTTGTCGACGTTCCGGTGAAACTGCTCGAGATTAGCGATGCCTCGGTTGAGATGACGATCGGCCTCATCATGCAACTCATGGGTGATATTGCAAAGCTCCTCAAGGAGCTCGTCAAGAAGGAGGAGGAGGCCGTTGGCTAGAAGAACCTGCATGAGCAGAGCACTGCCTTAGGGATGACACTGAAAGCGGTCGTGAGGGAACTTATGGGTGACTTGAGGAGGCTCTGCATCAAGAGGGAGCTGGAGGTGGAGGAATCCGCGGCTCCTGTCAAGAAAAGTCATGAGGATTTGAAGAAGGAGCTGGAGGAACTCGTCGACTGGTGATCCGTTGAGGAGTAAAGATAGTAGCGACCCAGAGATCGTTGTCTGCGATTATCTTCTTCTCTTGCCCCTGTGTCTTTTGGGCGTTGCCGCATGTGGCATTTTAAATTATCAGGGATATGTAAACAATTATTATCCGCACCATTGTAAATTTGTCGTCGTATTATCCGTTGCCGTGTGTGGCATTTTAAATTATCCAGAATATGAGTTGAAAACAAGCTAAATTCACGTTCTCGGCGAGGAACGAACAAAGCAAATGGTAACGTTGAGCGGGGCCATGGGATCACAAGCAAACACCCTCCATTTAGGTGCTTTAATTAACGACATGTTAAACAGCGGCTCGGCCACCGTTAATGGAGAAGTTGTGAGCAAGGCGGGCGGCTGGTGGATGGAGGTCAAAGAGCTCGCTTCCCGGTGAGCATGCGTGGTGGACTGCTTGCACGTGTCCCATCAAGCCTACTGTTGGGGAACGTAGTAATTTCAAAAAAAATCCTACGCACACGCAAGATCATGGTGATGCATAGCAACGCGAGGGGAGAGTGTTGTCCACGTATGTCACGCCCAATATGCGATACTATCCTAAAGAGACTCGAAGGTCCCACCAAGGATAGAACCGCATATTGACACGCTTTTGCAAGGTGGATATCATTACATCAACATTACATAATAGTTGGGGATACATACAAGAGGCATACAATGCCACATGAATACAACAACATCATACATAAGAGCAACATCCGACTATGGATGAAACACAAACAGAAGCTCAAACAACATCCACCCTGCTAGCCCAGGCTGCTGACCTGGAACCTATCCCCTAATCGAAGAAGAATCAGAAGAAGAACTCCAAAACAAGTAACATCGCTCTCGCGTCATGATCATCGCAAAACCTGTACCTGCAACTGGTCTTGTAGTAATCTGTGAGCCACGAGGACTCAGCAATCCCATTACCATGGGTATCAGGACTAGCAAAGCTTAAAGGGTAAGGAAAGGCTAAAGTGGTGAGGTTGCAGCAGCGACTAAGCGTATATGGTGGCTAACATACGCAAATAAGAGCGAGAAGAGAAGCAACGGAACGGTCGTCAACTAGTAATGATCAAGAAGTGATCCTGAACTCCTTCTTATGTCAAACATAACCCATAAACCGTGTTCACTTCCCGGACTCCGCCGAGAAGAGACCATCATGGCTACACACGCGGTTGATGCGTTTTAATTAAGTCAAGTGTCAAGTTCTCTACAACCGGATATTAACAAATTCCCATCTCCCACATAACCGCGGGCACAGCTCTCGAAAGTTTATACCCTGCAGGGGTGTCCCAACTTAGCCCATTATAAGCTCTCACGGTCAACGAAGGATATTCCTTCTCCCGGGAAGACCCGATCAGTTTCGGAATCCCGGTTTACAAGACATTTCGACAATGGTAAAACAAGACCAGCAAAGCCGCCCGATGTGTCGACAATCCCAATAGGAGTCGCACGTATCTCGTTCTCAGGACACACTGGATAAGCGAGGCGTACAAGTACCGACGTAACCCAAGTTGCCAAGGGATGGTCCCGCACGGTGCTCTAGTTTGGACCAACACTTCGACAAGCATTGGCCCTTGGGATGCGCGACTCCCAAGGGAAAAAGGCTAGGTGAGGCAAATGTAAACCAAGGTTGGGCCCTGCTGGAGAATTTTTATTCAAAGCAAACTGTCAAGGGGGTCCCATAAATCACCCAACCGCGTAAGGGACGCAAAATCAAGCAACATAACACCGGTATGACGGAAACTAGGGCGGCAAGAGTGGAACAAAACACCAGGCATAAGGCCGAGCCTTCCACCCTTTACCAAGTATATAGATGCATTAATTAAATAAGAGATATTGTGATATCCCAACAAAGTTCATGATATCCATGTTCCAACATGGAACAACCTTCATCTTCACCTGCAACTAGCAACGCTATAAGAGGGGCTGAGCAAAGCGGTAACATAGCCAAACAACGGTTTGCTAGGAAGGGTGACAAAGGTTAGAGGTTCATGGCAATTTGGGAGGCTTGATAAGCAAGTGGTAGGGGACGCAACATAGCGAAAGAACGAAGCAACTAGCATAGCAATGATAGTAGTGAGATCCAAGGTGACGGTCATCTTGCCTGAAATCCCGCTAGGAAGAAGAACGAGTCCATGAAGAAGATGAAGCCACAAAGACGAACCAAACGTAGACGAATGGATCCTCATGAACGCCACAAAACGGGAACTATTGAGAAGAAGCACAACCGGAAAGAAGCAAACAACAAGGTAAACACACAACACATAACAAGACATGATGCACAACCAAGTATGACGCATGACAAGGCTATATGAAGCTACTCATGGCAAGAGATGATGCATACAAGAACAACACATCAAAGCAAGTTTAAATGAGGCCGGAAACAAGATATGACAATTCCGGTAAGTCCTCATATGCAAATTTAGAAATTGGTCAAGATCTGAATAAACCTTATGTTCAAGTTATTAAGCAGCAAGTTCAGATGCACCAAGATGATCTACACGAAATTCTAGTCAAGTTACATATAAAGTTCATTTAGTTCGGAGCTACGGCCTAGAAGATATGAGCAAAACAAGTTAAACATAGCATTGATGCAAAATGCATTCAAACATCAAGCAAACACCTCAAATCAAGGATGCAACATGATAATATGAAGCTACATGCAATTATAAGCAAGTTTCATATAGAGCATGCTCAAAACGGAGCAACGGTGCAACACATACACTCCAAACAAGATATAACAACAATCTGTCCAAAACAGCAACTAGGCATCTTGCAAGCATCATGAAAATATGCTACTGCACCTCAACATAAAAAACAAAAGGCATGGACATGATGTACAGGTAAAGCACCACAAAACATGAACACTGAGATATCTCCAGAAAACACAATAACATGCTCAAAAGGACATGGCAAGATTGCAAATAATAACAGTTTCACAGACTTGGCAGAAATCACTGTGCACGGCAGAAATTACATCAGGTTGCAAAGTTTAGAGCTATCAAATGACATGCTACAGGAACTGATCATAGCAAACAAAGGCATGGCATGAATCTACTAATTGCATAGAACAAAAGTCCCTTACTGATAACGAGCCAAAAAGGCAGAGAAGATATGATGGCACCCATGTAAACATAGCAAGTTTCATAAACAGATACAGACTTGGCAGAAAACCGAGCATGGCATAAACAGAATTATGAAGGCATCTTTGTGAGCTCAAATCATTCAGCACCAAGCATTTCATGGCATGTGAAGTCATCCAGCAGTAAGATGGCATAATTATGAGCAAAGCATGGCAAGAGCAAGTTCATAGGATGCATGGATCACTAGCAAAACACATGTCAAAACTGAACTTCACATTAATAGGCTGACAACAACATTATTTAGCAATTTGAGAGCAAGTTTGCAACAAGCTACAGCAGGCTATAAATGCAACCAAGTGCATGGATGGATACATCATAACATGTGTAACAAAACACCCTTAGTGAACATCTCCAGATTATGCATAGAATTCATGGTTGCAGCATGGCAACATAGCAACAAAAAATATAACAGACTCGGACTTAGTAGAAATGACTAAGTCACAGAAATCAGCAACATCACGGAGGCTACTTTGCATGCTTGTGCTAGTCACCACATAGATCACAAAAATACAAGACAAACACCCCTGTAAAGATGACATGATGTAGTTAAAAACACATGTAGATCTCATGCTCATAGCACTACAGGAATCAGCTACTTTGCCGTCTGCCGCGGCGGACGGCAAAGGCATGAACGGCGGACGGCAAAGGCCTTTGCCGTCAGCCGCGGACGGCAAAAGGCTCCGGCAAAGTAGGCTACGGTAAAGACCTACTTTGCTGTCTGCTTTCGGCGGCTGACGGCAAAGGCGCCTTTGCCGTCTGCCGCGGACGGCAAAGAAGCGGACGGCAAAATGAGTAGTGTTAGTGTCCGTTAGGTGGCTAACGGCAGCCTTTGCCGTCCGCCAGCTGACGGCAAAGGCTGCAGGCTCTTTGCCATCTGTTGGCAGATGGCAAGGAGACCAAATAGGCATTAATTCTGTTTCTTCTTATATCAATTCATTTTCACAGAAAATCAAACACACACACACACACACACACACACACACACACACACATATATATATATATGACCAATATAGCATATCCAACACATATTACCAATACTCATGAACACATATATATCCAACACATGTTACCAATATATAGTCATGAACACATATATATCCAACACATATCCATGAACACATATCCAACAAATATTACAAGGAATGATCTAAAACTAAATATCTATTTTCCTAAAAGACTATCTTATTACTAAGATCTTCTCCGGATCTTCTTCTTTTCTTCCAACCTGCATAACAAAAACACTAAGAAAGAGAGAATGGGTTAGGAGTAGAAATGTAGCATTTCACTTGGTGAAATGCAATGCCCTAGGAGCCAGTACTTGAGATCAAGATAATCAGCCAACCAGACCAAGTTCCAACACATCCAACCACCAACAGCTTAGAAGAGATAACTATTAAGGAGAGCTACAGAAGACCTCAAGGTATACTTGAGGGATTATGTGCTCAGACAGCCTGGAAGTGCCAGGGCTAGTTCATCACAGCACAGGGATAGTCACATGTAAATTAAGCCTAAGAGAGGGGGGCTCAGACCAGCATCACTGCCCAAATCAGATGTAGTATCTGTCTTATCAGTAGAAAACTAGGAAAGTAACAGCCAAAACCAAGTATAGCATCTGTTCATAGGCTATTAGAAAGAGACAAATAGGAATAGCCAAACCAAGTGGTATCTGTTCATATCAGTATTAGAAGTAAAATAACTAAGGACAAGTGAGTATCCATTCATGAGTAAAGTAACTGACCAAAGTAACAACTCCAGGATCAACTAAACAGAACAGAGCAGTACAGGAGTATATATACTTCACAAATACACATAGATGGTCACTGACCAAAACCCTGACACAGCAAGAATCCATCACAGAGAGCTCCAATACAAGTTGATGCTCATCTACAGCAGCTAACCACAGCTAATAGAGCCTCACATCCCACAAGATCAAGATCTAGAGCTATGCATTAGAGAGATCAGGAGGGGAGCAAGGAGAAGCTCACCAAAAGGAGTTGTAGCCGAAGTAGGATGCAGCCACACCATCACTATGGTGTGACCAGCATCACAACCAACACCACCACAACAAGCCGGAGCTTGCCAGAGAGCACCACAACGGCGGCACCAGTGAGAGCACGGGCACGAAGGCGCCAACGAAGGGCACCGCAGCACGGAGGCGCCACCCAGGGGCACCACCGCGCCACGACACATCCAGCACCGCCGGCGACGTGGGCACATCCAGCACCACCGCGCCACGGCACATCCAGCACCGCCGGCGACGTGGGCACATCCAGCACCACCGCGCCACGGCACATCCCACAACCAAAACCACGGCACATTCAAGTTGTGAAGTGCCATTCATGTGTCACTAACATGTGGCCCCAGGGCACTTTTTAGCTATACATCTTTCTGTGGTACCAAGTTAAAAAAAATCTTGGTACTAGTTGGCCCCAGACGCACAGAGGTCAGGTTTCTGAATATAGCAATGAGCTGCTTCGGAGGTTCTGGCTGAATCCAAATCTGCAGCAAGAACATACATGCACAACTGAAACTGGTAGAGAAGACATGGTATGACGATGCAGAAGATTTATATTTAAGTGGTGCGCAGAAATTAAGTATACCATTTGGTACCCAAAACACAGAGTCAGTGTTGACAGGTTCCTGGCACCAACACTCGTTGACAGGCATTCGCTGAGCGCGAATGGCTCTTGCCATGCCTTGGCTTTAGAAGCGAGTACTAAACCGCGAAGCTCAGGAACGTAGCCAAAGCGCACTGGAGGGTTATTGAAGAGCCAACATTTGCACTCCACTTGTCTAAGCTTGGGGACAGAGACGAGCTCGATCCGTGTGCACAAAAGGCCGATGAACTCAAGCTCCTGGAGCTCAGAGCACGGCACATCGATCTTGAGCGTGGAGTGCAGATCAAATAGTCTGCAGAATCTCAAGCTGAGGTGCCTGAGCCTACTGCAAGTGCTAATGAGGTCAGGTGAGGGGAAGACGTGTAGAAGCTGAGGACGAGCACCTTGAGGGCACCACTCTCGCACACTCCCTCGGCGGGAGGCACCCGAGTGAGCAAGGCCCGCGCCGTGCCCGTGAACGCGTCCATGACCTGGAGCGATGTGGCGCCGCGGAAGTGACCGGCGTCGAGGTGCACGAGCGAGAGGTGGCTGGGGAGGTGCCGCCACCGCATGGAGAGCGCGCCGGCGCGGACCGCCTCGCGCAGGTGGAGGCGCTCGAGGATGTCGAGGAGGAGGTGGTCGGGGAGGGCGCTGATTCCGTCCTCGCCGACGTGGCCAGCGTTGCGCTTGGGCGGCGGCGACTCCATGGTCCCGACCGATTGACTGAAACCCTAGCTCGAATCAATGCGCCCCAGGCAGCGGCCTCCTGTTCGAGGTCGCGGCTCCCCCACCTTGTGCCTGCCGCGCGATCCGGTGGCGAGGCCCGCCGGGAGGTCGGTGGATCCGCCCGCGGCATCCCCGGGGCGCCGGTCCCAGGCGACGGAGACGGAGAGCGGGTGCGAGGAGTCCGGGCAGCGGCCCCGCGGGGCTTCGGCGGGCGCCCGGGAGAGGGAGACCGCGGCGGCGAGGAACCCGGAGAGGCCGAAGAGGAGGCAGGCCGCGGAGACGGCCGGCGAGGAGAGGAGGCGGCGGAGCGAGGAGCGGCGGGGGCGGCGGTGGGTGCGGATCTGGTGGGCCTCGGGGAGGGGAGAGAGGGAGAGAAGAGATAACGGCGGGGGGGAGAGGGAGAGAAGGGATAACGTGCGATGGGTGTGGATCTGGTTTGCCGTCCGCTATTTTGTCTCTTTGCCGTCTGCTAGCAGACGGCAAGCCGTCTGCTAGCAGACGGCAAAGTGGGGCTGTTTTTTTTTCCGTAAACGGCTCGTTAGTGGGGGGCCACCTCTTTCTTTGCCGTCCGCCAGCTGACGGCAAAGATTCTTTGCCGTCCGCCTGCTGACGGCAAAGATTCTTTGCCGTCCGCCAGCTGACGGCAAAGAACTGACTGATGGCAAAGGACTGTTTTGCTGTCTGCCATTTTCTTTGCCGTCTGCTTTTGGGTAGCTGATGGCAAAGACCTTCTTTGCCATCCGCTAGCAGACGGCAAAGAGCTGGCAGATGGCAAATTAGCTGATTCCAGTAGTGTAGGGTGCACACACAAAATGCAATGAAAAAGACAAATCACCAAGTTATAACAGTTTCAGCTGATTAACATCATATAGCACTCTTGCAACGATGATTAGGGCATCACGATGAACTCAAACAAGCATTGCAGAGATGAAGGAAATGTAGAGCATCTCACAATGAACATTTTGATATAATACACGCACAAAACGGAGCTGCACACTTGAAGTTATAGCATGACAAAGATGCACACAAGCTAACACTATCCAGGGACTTGGTCAAACATGGATGGGCGCAGGATAGCTAAAGTGTGCACAAGGCAGAGGATAAGGGGTTGCTCCCATGGGCTTGGCCCAAAGCAGAGGAGGCGGACTGGACTGGATGAAGCCGGGCCGGCTGGGAGGCAAAGGGAGCTGGGCTGGGCCGCGGGCCCACGTGGTGGATGCGGGCCACGGGGCCCATGCACGGGCGCAGCGCTGGAGGCGCCTTCCTCCACCCGTGCTCCTCACGGGCAGGAGCCATGGCGGCGGCGCAGCTGGCAGAGGAGGCCGGCGAAGGCCGAGGCGAGGTGGGAAGGGGCCCAGCCGGATCGGGGCAGATCCGGTGAGGCCGGATCCATTTCCGGTGCCGGCAGGGCCGGCCGATGACGGGGAGCTCCGGGGTGATGGCGATTCCTGGAGGGAGAGAGAGAGAGAGAGAAGAAAGAGGGAGAGGGGCGACGGGGAGGCGCGACCTGGACGGAGGTGGTCGCCGGCGTTGGCTCCGGCGGAGCTCCGGTGGCGCATGCCGGTGCGGGGCAGTGGCAAGGCAGGCGGAGGCGCTGGGCGGCGAGGCTGGCGGCAGTGTTCGGGAGCCGGCGGGGTCGGGCGCCATCGGGCGCGGGGGCGCGGCGCGACCCGGTTCGGCCCGAAGCGGGCCGGATCTGGGCCCTCAGGGCCGCGGCGGAGGAAGAACGGCAGCGGGACAGGTGGCGCGCTGCGGTAGGCCGAGGGGGGCGGCGGAGGTGATGTGGCGCGACGCCATTGGTTGGAACGACGTGGCTGCCGGCGGTGGACACGTCCGGCGGCGGGGTGGACATGTCCGGCGGGCGAGAGGGAGGTTTGATCTAGGGTTTCATCCGCAAATTTCGGGGGAGAGGGAGTATATATAGGTAGAGGGAGCTAGGAGACTCCAAATGGGGTGCGGTTTTTGCCCACACGATCGTGATCGAACGACCGAGGGCATGGATGGGGTTTTGCTGGGTTAGTGGGCTGATTTGGAGGGGTGTTGGGCTGCAAGACAAAAGGGGCTTTCGGGGTACGCGGTTAACCGTTGGGGCATCAAACGAACTCCGAATGCGATGAAAATTGATAGGCGGTCTACCTACTCTATAACAACACCGCACGCCAAGTTTCATCCCATTTCGAGAACATTTTTCTCCCGCTCACGAAACAAGGTCTGAGAGGGCGACGGGCGTGTGTGGAAGTGTCGGATCGCGAAACGGACAACACGGAAAAGGACCGGATGCAAGTTTTGAAAAACATGCTGATGAAATGCAGATGATGACATGGCAAAATGCAACACGCAAGCAAATGACATGGCAACAACGACGAATAACTGGATGGCACCTGGCGCATCGGATCCAGGGCGTTACAACACTCCTCCACTAACAAGAGATCTCGTCCCGAGATGTTAGGACCGAGACGGAAGGAAAAGGGGATGAGGTGAAATAAGAACAAAACAGTGTGGATGAACAAAGTCAAGAACACTCGAGTAGGAAAGAGGAATGTTGAATGAGACAAGAAGCAAAAGCGTAAGGAATAAGACTGAATTTGAAACCACTCCGGTTAGGACAAGATAGAAAAGGAATAATAACGAAGGAATTTATGCAGCACTCCGACTGAACAAGGAAAAAAATAGAACATGAACTTGAGAAATGGAACGATACTTGACTTGAGGAACAACACAAAACCTCCGGAAGACTTGAAAGAGTGGAATGAGAAGAACGGGGAAGAACATGACAACTTCTACCATGAATGAAATAGAGAGCATCCTTAGAAGGAAACATTGAACGGAGTTGTTGGAAATTCAACAACAAAAGACTAAGCTTGTTGTGGACTTATGGATAACATCTCAAAATTATGAGGTGGTAGCCTACCACAAGCGGAAAAGATTGAAAAGCTGAGAAGAACGAGGAAATGCAAAACTCCACTTCAGAGGAATATGGAGAATTAATTGCACTTTGAGAAGCAAGAAGAAGATACTTGAGCTATGCCTACAAGAATCTTGATGAACACTTGAAGAATGAATTAAATCGTGAAGAACCACCGTGATGAACTCCGGTAACAAAAGAATGACAAGATAAAATTGAAGGATGAAAAGGATAAGATTAAAGCCTTGCGATGATTAAGATGGAGCTTCGTGACGAGACAAACGGGAAAAAACTTGGAAACTCCGGAGAAGAAAGGATTAAGGGTAGATATAGCACAAAACTTGAGAAAGTCTTCATGAACCACCGGTAGGATTTGGAAAGAACGAATTAATTGATATGATTACAAATGACAAGGGGTCTTGAACAAATCACCGTTAGAATTCAAAATTGAATGACGAATGGAGAATGACTCACCGGGAAAAATAGGAAAAGCATGAATATAGAATAATTGGAGAACGAATCTGAAAATTTAGGACGAAGAAATCTTCTGAAAAGATGGCCTTCAGATGATCGAGAGAGAAAACAGCTCCTGAAATACTACGGATGGATGAAAAGAATTGCATGACTAGAAACAATTTGAGAGGATAACCATCGAGCTAGCACCGCGAATTTCCGGGAGAACGGACAAGATTTAAGAAAAATTCCACTTCAGACTTCAAATGTTGAGAGTGACGATGAGAAATAACACCAAAATTGTTGAGATACTCCGGGAGAATGAAAAGCGAAGAGGTTGAGCCAACAATGAAAATATTTGAAATCGATCTTGAAAAGGCATCTGACTGATGAAATTCATTCTTACGTCAACTTCGAAAAGAATTTGAGAATAACTCCGGGAAAATTAGAAGAGTCGGGTAAGATCCTGGGAAAAACCTGTGGGTTAGGGCCCACTGAAAAAAACACCGTAGGAAAGGATTGTCGAATGAGAAATGATGCACCGGAACAATTGAAAGATTTGAATGAGGTGACAACCTCAAATTAGATGGATGCAAACACGAATCTTCTGAGATGTCTTCAACACTCCGAAACGATTAAATGACGAGAGGGGAACGAGCAACGGGAAGTATTTGAGCCGAGGAAAGAATATAATCACTACCGAAAATTGGAATTGAATCCACCGGAGAAGAAAAGAGATGAAGAATGTCAAACGAGACGAGAAATCACCGGTTGAAATAATTGAGGGAAGACTGAAGAGGCTCCGCACGAATGAAATTGATGCTCGAAAGAGACTCAAGCTCCAGGAATAAAAGGGGTGGGAGGGCGGGAAAAACACAGGCAACTTGAACGAGGAATCGACGAATAACTTGAAGAGTTGAAATAATTGAGGAAAGAATGCAAAGGCTTCGCACGAGGAGGATGGATACTCGATTATGGGCTCCGGCTCCGAGAAGAAGAGGGGTGGGCGGTTGGGAAAAGAAAAACAACTGAGGTCGGGGAAACAACTTAGTTGAGAAAGAACTGAGGATTGAACTTGGCAAAGATGAAGAGGCTCGAGTCAACTTGACGAGAAATGCACCGGATGAAAAGAGCTGAGAACCAACGAATGGAAAACTAACCGCGTGATCCTAAAGAAAATTTGAAGGGGAAGAGAAGTAATTCAAAACACCTACGTCAAGATTCCTCACCAGAGCGACGAAGGGACTAAGGAGTAAAAAGAATTCCTACTCTCCGATATAACTAGACTCTGAAAACAGTTTTCTTCTAGACTCAACAACGGCCAACTACACGATCAATCAAGGGGGCTCCTAGGGTCGGTCGAGGCTCTCATACCAACTTGTCACGCCCAATATGCGATACTATCCTAAAGAGACTCGAAGGTCCCACCAAGGATAGAACCGCATATTGACACGCTTTTGCAAGGTGAATATCATTACATCAACATTACATAATAGTTGGGGATACATACAAGAGGCATACAATGCCACATGAATACAACAACATCATACAAGCAACATCCGACTACGGATGAAACACAAACAGAAGCTCAAACAACATCCACCCTGCTAGCCCAGGCTGCCGACCTGGAACCTGTCCCCTGATCGACGAAGAAGCAGAAGAAGAACTCCAAAACAAGTAACATCGCTCTCGCATCATGATCATCGCAAAACCTGTACCTGCAACTGGTGTTGTAATAATCTATTAGCCACGAGGACTCAGCAATCCCATTACCATGGGTATCAGGACTAGCAAAGCTTAAAGGGTAAGGAAAGGGTAAAGTGGTGAGGTTGCAGCAGCGACTAAGCGTATATGGTGGCTAACATACGCAAATAAGAGCGAGAAGAGAAGCAACGGAACGGTCGTCTACTAGTAATGATCAAGAAGTGATCCTAAACTCCTACTTACGTCAAACATAACCCATAAACCGTGTTCACTTCCCGGACTCCACCGAGAAGAGACCATCACGGATACACACGCGGTTGATGCGTTTTAATTAAGTCAAGTGTCAATTTCTCTACAACCGGATATTAACAAATTCTCATCTGCCACATAACCGCGGGCACGGCTCTCGAAAGTTTATACCCTGGAGGGGTGTCCCAACTTAGCCCATTATAAGCTCTCACGGTCAACGAAGGATATTCCTTCTTCCGGGAAGACCCGATCCGTCTCGGAATCCCGGTTTACAAGACATTTCGACAATGGTAAAACAAGACCAACAAAGCCGCCCGATGTGTCGACAATCCCAATAGGAATCGCACGTATCTCGTTCTCAGAACACACCGGATAAGCGAAGCGTACAGGTACCGACGTAACCCAAGTTCCCAAGGGATGGTCCCGCACGGTGCTCTAGTTTGGACCAACACTTCGACAAGCACCGGCCCGGGGGGGGGGTAAAATAAAGATGACCCTCGGGATGCGCGACTCATAAGGGAAAAAGGCTAGGTGAGGCAAATGTAAAACCAAGGTTGGGCCTTGCTGGAGGAGTTTTATTCAAAGCGAACTGTCAAGGGGGTCCCATAAATCACCCAACCGCGTAAGGGACGCAAAATCAAGGAACATAACACCGGTATGACGGAAACTAGGGCGGCAAGAGTGGAACAAAACACCAGGCATAAGGCCGGGCCTTCCACCCTTTACCAAGTATATAGATGCATTAATTAAATAAGAGATATTGTGATATCCCAACAAAGTTCATGATATCCATGTTCCAACATGGAACAACCTTCATCTTCACCTGCAACTAGCAACGCTATAAGAGGGGCTGAGCAAAGCGGTAACATAGCCAAACAACGGTTTGCTAGGAAAGGTGACAAAGGTTAGAGGTTCATGGCAATTTGGGAGGCTTGATAAGCAAGTGGTAGGGGACGCAGCATAGCGAAAGAACGAAGCAACTAGCATAGCAATGAAAATAGTGAGATCCAAGGTGACGGTCATCTTGCCTGAAATCCAGCTAGGACGAAGAACGAGTCCATGAAGAAGATGAAGCCACGAAGACGAACCAAACGTAGACGAACGGATCCTCACGAACGCAACGAAACGGGAACTATTGAGAAGAAGCAGAACCGGAATGAAGCAAACAACAAGGTAAACACACAACACATAACAAGACATGATGCACAACCAAGTATGATGCATGACAACGCTATATGAAGCTACTCATGGCAAGAGATGATGCATACAAGAACAACACATCAAAGCAAGTTTAAATGAGGCCGGAAACAAGATATGACAATTCCGGTAAGTCCTCATATGCAAATTTAGAAATTGGTCCAGATCTGGATAAACCTTATGTTCAAGTTATTAAGCAGCAAGTTAAGATGCACCAAGATGATCTACACGAAATTCTAGTCAAGTTACATATAAAGTTCATTTAGTTCGGAGCTACGGCCTAGAAGATGTGAGCAAAACAAGTTAAACATAGCATTGATGCAAAATGCATTCAAACATCAAGCAAACACCTCAAATCAAGGATGCAACATGATAATATGAAACTACATGCAATTATAAGCAAGTTTCATATAGAGCATGCTCAAAACGGAGTAACGGTGCAACACATACACTCCAAACAAGATATAACAACAATCTGTCCAAAACAGCAACTAGGCATCTTGTAAGTATCATGAAAATATGCTACAACACCTCAACATAAAAAACAAAAGGCATGGACATGATGTACAGGTAAAGCACCACAAACCATGAACAGTGAGCTATCTCCAGAAAACACTATAACATGCTCAAAAGGACATGGCAAAATTGCAAATAATAACAGTTTCACAGACTTGGCAGAAATCACTGTGCATGGCAGAAATTACATCAGGTTGCAAAGTTTAGAGCTATCAAACGACATGCTACAGGAACCGAACATAGCAAACAAAGGCATGGCATGAATCTACTAATTGCATAGAACAAAAGTCCCTTACTGATCACGAGCGAAAAAGGCACAGAAGATATGATGGCACCCATGTAAACATCGCAAGTTTCATAAACATATACAGTCTTGGCAGAAAAACTGAGCATGGCATAAACAGAATTATGAAGGCATCTTTGTGAGCTCAAATCACACATCACTAAGCATTTCATGGCATGTGAAGGCATCCAGCAGTAATATGGCATAATTATGAAGGAAAGCATGGCAAGAGCAAGTTCATAGGGTGCATGGATCACTAGCAAAGCACATGTCAAAACTGAACTTCATGTTAACAGGCTGACAGCAACATTATTTAGCAATTTGAGAGCAAGTTTGAAACAAGCTACAGCAGGCTATAAATGCAACCAAGTGCATGGATGCATACATCATAACATGTGTAACAAAACACCCTTAGTGAACATCTCCAGATTATGCACAGAACTCATGGTTGCAGCATGGCAACATAGCAACAAAAAATATAATAGACTCAGACAGCAGAAATGACTAAGTCACAGAAATCAGCAACATCACGGAGGCTACTTTGCATGCTTGTGCTAGTCACCACCTAGATCAAAAAAATACAAGACAAACATCCCTGTAAAGATGACATGATGTAGTTAAAAACACATGTAGATCTCATGCTCATAGGGTGCACACACAAAATGCAATGAAAAAGACAATTCACCAAGTTATAACAGTTTCAGCAGATTAACATCATATAGCACTCTTGCAACGATGATTAGGGCATCACGATGAACTCAAACAAGCATGGAACAAAGGAAGGAAATGTAGAGCATCTCACAATGAACATTTTGAAATAATACACGCACAAAACGGAGCTGCACACTTGAAGTTATAGCATGACAAAGATGCACACAAGCTAACACTATCCAGGGACTTGGTCAAATATGGATGGGCGCGGGATAGCTAAAGTGTGCACAGGGCGGAGGATAAGGGGTTTGTGACGCCCGGATTATTATACTACATTAATTCCCTGCTAATGATGCGACTTCACCTCTGTCACTGGAGTTAATCTCGGTTTAGTTGAAAACCGATTCAAATTCAAAATTAAATTAAAGGCAAACAACAAATATTTTCGAACATCAAAACTAAAATGTTCGGTTTGTGTCGAATATTACATAGGTAATTATAGATAAGAAAACACTTGTTTATAAAATACTAAAATGCTCTAAAATAATTAAAACAGAAAAGAAATAAGATAAAAAAGGTAAAAGCAAAAGAAATTGCAATAGGGGAGAAGCCCCCTTCCTCCCTGGGTCTTAGCCCATTGCACAGACCGGCCCACCTTACCCCCCCACTGGGCAACCGGCCCAATTGGCAACTAGGCCACCACCCGGCCCACCCCACCCCCGGGTCGTCCTCCTCACTGCTCCTCCGACCGGGGCGCGTCCCCGCCGGACCGGGCGCGCCGTCCCGTACTGCCACGGCGCCGGCAAGGGATAAGGATCCCCCCCGACGCCTCAGTCCTCTCCCACTACCCCACTTGCTCTCTCCCCCCTCCCTGGTCCTCTCCGCCTGCGCTCACTCCCCACCAGATCCCCTCTTCCTCACTCCCGCTCTGCCGATCTGGAGAAAGGGGCCGACGCTTTCGTCGCCGTCGCCGCGCCACCATCACGGCCACTGCCGTCCCCGGGCGCCTCCGGCATGTCCACCTGCCTCACCGGCCTCTGCTACGCCCTCCCCGACCACGGGCTCAGGTCGGAAGCCACCAGGGAACCCACTGCCTCCCCGTCTGCAACCTCCGTCCGCCATGGTCGCCGCCATCTTCCTCCTCTCCGGCGACCCCTGCTGCTACTAAGCCTATCACCGGCCTCCGTGTGCTGCTCGGTGAGCCCCTCATCCTTCTCCCTCTCCTTGTTGACTTTGGCGCGCCCCCTAGCTGCTTTCCCCACGCGCGCCCGAACGCAGCGCCGCGGAGCTCGTCGACGGCGAGGCTCCGGTGACCAAATGGTCATGGGCGTATGCCCGTTAGCTTCACTGCATCGCACAGCACCCGCCTAGCTGGTTAGTTTGGCCGCTCGCGCCCTCTAATGCCACACCCGCTCGAGCCCGAACTCCGACGCCGCTTCTGCTCGTCGCCAGCGTCGTTCCGGTCGTTCCCGGCCCCAGCCATCGCCTCCATCTTGCGTGCGACGTCGAGCCGCGTCGAACGCATCTAGCTACGACCTCGGAAACCCCCTGTGCGCGAAACCCGACCCCTCTCCCGACGTGCGCCGCCGCGGGAGGCTCGCCGGAGCAACTCCGGTAGCCAGCGCCGACGTGGCCGGCCGGGGCCACTCCCCTGGTCACTGCCTCGTAGGCCCTGGGGGCCTCGTTGACTGGGTTGACCCAGTCAACGTGCTGATTGGGCAGCCCAGTGGCGCTGACGTGCGGGCCCCACCGCATAATTAATTTACCTAAAACATTTGTTTCAATTAAAATCAATAGTTAAACTAAATAGTCACTAACATGTGGGGCTTAGCTGCTAATTAACCATGTTTAATTAAAATAACCCACTGTTAGCCCTCTGTCTATGACATGTAGGACCCACTGGTCAGTTTGACCAGTTAGCGGATCTGTTGACCCACTGATGTCATGCTGACTCTCTGCTGACATCATAATTCCTTTTCTGTTAATTAAATAATTCCAGAAAATGTTTAAACCTTTAGAAATTCATAGTAATTAAACCGTAACTCCGATGAAAATGTTTTCTACATGAAAGTTGCTCAGAAAAATCCAACGAATCCAAATACGTGGTCTGTTCATCTGTCACATGCCCCTAGCATGCTGAACATGGAACCGTCCCCTCTCTTTCATTTGTCCGGAAAAAGCCAAACGCCGGGAAAACCTCTCCGTCTGCAACGTGTAGTACTGTGTTAGAACACCCCTAGCTATGCATATCGTCTTGTCATGCTTAGTGTTGCATCTGTTTGCTTGTATTCATTGTTTCTTCCCCCTCTTCTCTCCGGTAGACTACGAGACCGACGCCGCTGCTGGTGCCCCGACCGACTACGCTGTTGACGACCCCTCCTTCTTGCCAGAGCAATCAGGCAAGCCCCCCCCCTTGATCACCAGATATCGCCTATTCTTCTCTATACTGCTTGCATTAGAAGAGTGTAGCATGTTACTGCTTTCGGTTAATCCTATTCTGCTGCATAGCCTGTCATTGTTGCTACAGTTGTTACCCTTACCTGCTATCCTACTGCTTAGTATAGGATGCTAGTGTTCCATCAGTGGCCCTACACTCTTGTCCGTCTGCCATGCTATACTACTGGGCCGTGATCACTTCGGGAGGTGATCACGGGTATATACTATATACTTTATATACATGACACATGTGGTGACTAAAGTCGGGTCAGCTCGTTGAGTACCCGCAAGTGATTCTGATGAGGGGGCTGAAAGGACAGGTGGCTCCATCCCGGTAGAGGTGGGCCTGGGTTCCTGACGGCCCCCGACTGTTACTTTGTGGTGGAGCGACAGGGCAGGTTGAGACCACCTAGGAGAGAGGTGGGCCTGGCCCTAGGTGGCGTCCGCGGATACTTAAAATAACACGCTTAACGTGATCTTGGTATTTGATCTGAGTCTGGCCATTTGGTCTATACGCACTAACCAACTACGCGGGAACAGTTATGGGCACTCGGCGTCGTGGTATCAGTCGAAGCTCTTTTTGACGTCAGCGACTGAGTGGCGCGCGCCGCATTGGACCGTAAGCTCGCGCTTGTATTAAGGGGGCTAAGTCTGCTTCCGGCCGCGTACACAACGTGCAGGTGTGCAATGGGCGATGGCCCAGACCCCTGCGCGCATAGGATTTAGACCGGCGTGCTGACCTCTCTGTTGAGCCTAGGTGGGGCTGCGACGTGTTGATCTTTCGAGGCCGGGCATGACCCAGGAAAGTGTGTCCGGCCAAATGGGATCAAGCGTGTTGGGTTATGTGGTGCACCCCTGCAGGGAAGTTTATCTATTCGAATAGCCGTGTCCCTCGGTAAAAGGACGACCTAGAGTTGTACCTTGACCTTATGACAACTAGAACTGGATACTTAATAAAACACGCCCTTCCAAGTGCCAGATATAACCCGGTGATCGCTCTCTAACAGGGCGATGAGGAGGGGATCGCCGGGTAGGATTATGCTATGCGATGCTACTTGGTGAACTTACCATCTATTCTCTTCTACATGCTGCAAGATGGAGGTGGCCTGAAGCGTAGTCTTCGACAGGATTAGCTATCCCCCTCTTATTCTGGCATTCTGCAGTTCAGTCCACCGTTATGGCCCTTTACACATATACCCATGTATATGTAGTGTAGATCCTTGCTTGCGAGTACTTTGGATGAGTACTCACGGTTGCTTTTCTCCCTCTTTTCCCCCTTTCCTTCTACCTGGTTGTCGCAACCAGATGCTGGAGCCCAGGAGCCAGACGCCACCGTCGACGATGACTCCTACTACACCGGAGGTGCCTACTACTACGTGCAGGCCGCTGACGACGACCATGAGTAGTTAGGAGGATCCCAGGCATGAGGCCTACGCCTCTTTCGATCTGTATCCCAGTTTGTGCTAGCCATCTTATGGCAACTTGTTTAACTTATGTCTGTACTCAGATATTGTTGCTTCCACTGACTCGTCTATGATCAAGCACTTGTATTCGAGCCCTCGAGGCCCCTGGCTTGTATTGTGATGCATGTATGACTTATTTTTATTTTTAGAGTTGTGTTGTGATATCTTCCCGTGAGTCCCTGACTTGATCGTACACGTTGCGTGTATGATTAGTGTACGATTGAATCGGGGGCGTCACAAGTTGGTATCAGAGCCGACTGCATGTAGGAATCCCCCTTCCAACTCCTTGGCCGAAGTTGAGTCTAGACATTACAAAACTTTTACTAACATGGTTGTGTGCCTTATGGGCCCACGTCGCCATTTGGGTGGTATTAGGATCTTTTACTCCTCGATCTTTACTCTGGGACTCTGATCTCTCTTCTATTCGGGTTAAATAATTTTACTAAATCTGACCCTAGGTTCTCGTAACTACTTATCCCGGAGAGCCCCTTATCACAGATGATCGCCGACTGCACTAGAAGATGTTGAAGATACTCTTCGATCATTCCCGAGACCCTTGTGCCCTCTGCCTTTTCAATTCCCTACTACCGATATATCCATATGGATAACGACATACACTTTTTGTTCATACAATTACTCTGAGTTTCTCTTGTTATTACCAGATACATCGAATTGCTCTCCGGCTTTTAAGAATCCCTTGTACCACTGCCTTGTAGTTCCTTGCCGCAGAAATACCCATACGGATAATTACTCGCACCTACCGAGTATCGACTCATCCCCAGTTGATTCATGTATTTCACAATAGTCTTCAAAATACTATTCGATCTTCCGAAAATCCTGAGGAGCCTATTGCTCTTGAAATTCTTGTTTTCTTGCATTATGGTTAATCCCATAAGTCTCGTAATCTTATTGGCATCCCTTGTCATTATCATTTTGAGTCCGTTGATTCAATATGTTTCGAATGCTCGCAATCCTTAGTCAGATCCTAGAATTCATCCTTCTGGCTCAGACGTCATTTGAATGTGAGGGTTTTCTTGACCAATCAATGCCTTGATCGGTTGTGCTTCTAAGTCTATTGAGCTTATTCATTTTCGATCAGAACGTTTGCTTTTGATCCCTTGATTTGGATATCATAAATTCCTTTGCAATTGAGCTTTGAATTAGTCAGTTGTTCTCTAATCGGATCTCCTTGCATTCTTTCTTCCTCTGGTTGAGTACCGATGCTCACATCAGATCCCTTGAAGACCACCGGATCCTTTGTTGGATTTTATCCGACAATATCCTTCATATTCAAATAACCTTGTGAGCCTTTCCATGGATATATAAAGCCTTTGGTAAATTGTATCCTCTGCTTTCTCAACCATGCTCTGTTTTCGAGCTGGTGGTATTTACTATTGAAGCTTGTGGTATATGTTTCCACGATACCCTGACGGGTTGAACCTATGCCTTCCTTAATATGTGTGAACTCGAAATTTTTCACGAGTCATACTCTTCTGGTATTTTGCCAGATAAAATTTCAACACTACAACTTCTTCGAAAGTGAGGAGTGGATGAAAGGTTATGCATTGGAGAAGTGGGAGTCGACCTTGAACTTTGTGTTCATGCCCATGGAAACGATGTAGATCGTATCATTAAAGCTTCTCTTCAAATAAATATTTCCTTGGTATAAGTTTATCTTATATCTGGGATCTGGCATTTTGCAATCGTGGTTCCAACCATGTTCTCTTTTAAATACCATTTCTCATGCAAGTTTAAGCACTTGTCTTCTGCAGAACAATACCCAGTCCAACCTCTATTCTGATCTGTCGTCGAGTATTACCCCCTGGTATCTCGAGATTATCACAGAACTGCATAACCTCTTATGAGTTCTTCATCAAGTACTACATCCTCACTGATTCCAATTTTTCACGAGCTCCGAGTTTTTAAACACTCAAAGGCACCGATAACTGAACCGAGTCCGCATTACGGTTCAACAACTCTTACTAATATTCTTTACTTACGAGTTTGTACCCAATCATGTCATTCCTAGCCTGATCGGCTATATCATTATTGTGCTAAATCTTAACTGTGCTACCCGGTCCTTCTTCCCGGAACACAATTTTTGACGCTGAGCTAAGCTTGCGTTGATTTCAGTGTCTTATCATTCCACCTCGAACAACAAGCTTGGTTTTGAGTTTGTGTCGTAACCATGGTTCCAATAACCTCTTGCTTCATCATTCCTTTGACTTGATGTTGTCGATGAGCCATTATATCTTCATGAAACCTCTTGACAAATGTGTCATGATCATCATCAACATTCCGAGCTCCTCAAGGATATCAATTGAATTCATGATGAGAAATACCATCCTTGCCCTCGATGATTTGTGTTATCATTGACCACTCGATTGTCTTCCGTTCAACACAAACTTGTTCGTGTTTGGTGTTATACCTTGAGCTCCTTGCTATCCAGCAATTGTTCTTCTTTACCTTGGAACATTAACATCTCTTATGTCATCTATGTTGTGAGAATTTCACCACCTCTTAAGAATTCTTGGTATGGTAATACTTCTCACCATCACCATTCTTTCTTGGGTCCTCGTGTTGATTCCAACTGGGGTACCAACAAGTGAGCGGTGCTGTTTGGATTATGCCCTTCTAGCAACCCTATTCCTTTGAAGTTAATGGTCGGCCGTTCATTCTTAGACTATTGATTATTGAATCACCATTCCGACGTTGGTCGTGCAACCCAGCCCATATTTCGGGTGCACCTTTCAACCAATGTTTAATTGTGTATGTTTTCCTCGAGCATACATCATTATACCATTTGAATTGACAAATGTTATCTCCTTGTTCACATACTTGTGGAAATCCATCTTTTGGAAATCTGGATGAATTGTCGCTGAGTCCATCAGCCACCCCCTCACCCTCTCCTTGATTTAATGATGAACTCTTCGGAACTTGCTTCCATAGTTCAATTCTCGAGAATCTTACAATGTCATCTCGACAATTTGTGTTGCACATTTCTTCTCAGGCATCCTGAGTCTGAGTTATCCTGACACCAATCAGATCTGAATCTCGGTCAGATATGATGGTTGGAACATATTTCCAAGAGTTATAACAATGGTCTATATGTGACCCAGTAAGGTGATGTAATGCCTAGCACACCTGGCCGGAGGCCATATTGTTATAGATTCCTTTTTAGCAAGGTTATCCATTCTTCCATGAGAAAATTGTAAGACTTATTCTACAAGTTATTCCTGATGGATCCTTTGTGTTTCCAAAGTCTGATCTTCACCTGATGACCATGTCAATGCTATCTCGAAGCATGTCTATGGTACTCCGATTTTTAACAAGAACATTTGAAGCCCAATGCTAAATGTTTGCTGCTCAATTATCCAAACACCGATGTATGGGTAATGTCATGAAATTTCTCTCCCCTTACCTAAAGAGTTTTCTACATTATATCATGTTATGGATATCATGCTCTGCTTGTCCTTGGGAAGGATATACCCTTGAAATATGTGTTTTAAACACATTTTCCTTTCCATTGTTCTGTTTAATCTGATAATCATATTTTCCTTTCCATTGTTTGGTTTAACCTTTCTTGTGATATGTATGATCTAAGCAATAATATTCTCCTGCCTATGTAAACACCTTGGTGTACAATTCTGTCAGCAAGACCCTGTTACTATTGTTGATGACATTCCGGTAGCCACCGATGGACGAGAACTTTGCCTATTGGTCCGCCTCATTCAACAAGCAGGAAAATGGTTCTCTTCGTCCCTCGCCCTTGGTACCGACGTTGTTGCCGACATAACTGACAGGCTACTCTCTGACATGCCTTGCCATCATGACCGTGCAAGATGTCACCGCTCCTATTTTTAACCCACATGGTGGGCCCATAACCCACAGTTCCACAGGATCGAAACCTGACTCTCCTGTACACCCTGTTGTCAAAGCTATTCCTCGCACTTGACTTTGTATGTAATTCACGGGCCACCTGCCTATTGATCTATTCTAGTATCAGACGCAATACTGATTCTCGTTGCTCGGGACCCCTTTCACACTTGGTTTCAGGCAACGAACGATTGCCTACCTGCTTGAAACTTCCCATGATATACCTCCTTACTATGCTCTCAATATTTTCTTAAGTTTCAACTCGAGAGTTACTTTCCGCCACCTTCCCCGATGTTATCGACCAGATAGCCAAACTTGCAGAGGTCCGTTCTGCTGAAATACGCACCATTTATTCTTTCATAAGTACGATGTAGTTGAAGGAAATATGCCCTAGAGGCAATAATAAAGTATTATTTATTTCCTTATATCATGATAAATGTTTATTATTCATGCTAGAATTGTATTAACCGGAAACATAATACATGTGTGAATACATAAACAAACAGAGTGTCACTAGTATGCCTCTACTTGACTAGCTCGTTGATCAAAGATGGTTATGTTTCCTAGCCATAGACATGAGTTGTCATTTGATTAACGGGATCACCTCATTAGGAGAATGACGTGATTGACTTGACCCATTCCGTTAGCTTAGCACTCGATCGTTTAGTATGTTGCTATTGCTTTCTTCATGACTTATACATGTTCCTATGACTATGAGATTATGCAACTCCCGTTTACCGGAGGAACACTTTGTGTGCTACCAAATGTCACAACGTAACTGGGTGATTATAAAGGTGCTCTACAGGTGTCTCCAAAGGTACTTGTTGGGTTGGCGTATTTCGAGATTAGGATTTGTCACTCCGATTGTCGGAGAGGTATCTCTGGGCCCACTCAGTAATACACATCACATTAAGCCTTGCGAGCATTGTGACTAATGAGTTAGTTGCGGCATGATGTATTACGGAACGAGTAAAGAGACTTGCCGGTAACGAGATTGAACCAGGTATTGGGATACCGACGATCGAATATCGGGCAAGTAACATACCGATGACAAAGGGAACAACGTATGTTGTTATGCGGTCTGACCGATAAAGATATTCGTAGAATATGTGGGAACCAATATGAGCATCCAGGTTCCGCTATTGGTTATTGACCAAAGAGGTGTCTCGGTCATGTCTACATAGTTCTCGAACTCGTAGGGTCCGCACGCTTAACGTTATGATGACGGTTATATTATGAGTTTATGTGTTTTGATGTACCGAAGGAGTTCGGAGTCCCGTATGAGATCGGGGACATGACGAGGAGTCTCAAAATGGCCGAGATGTAAAGATCGATATATTGGACGACAATATTCGGACTTCGGAAAGGTTCCGAGTGATTCGGGTATTTTTCGGAGTACCGGAGAGTTACGGGAATTCGTATTGGGCCTTAATGGGCCATACGGGAAAGAAGAGAAAGGCCCCAAAGGGTGGCCGCACCCCTCCCCATGGACTAGTCCGAATTGGACTAGGGAGGGGGGCGCCCCCTTCCTTCTTTCTCCTTCTCCCTTCCCTTCTCCTATTCCAACAAGGAAAGGAGGAGTCCTACTCCCGGTGGGAGTAGGACTCCCCCCTTTGGCGCGCCTCTCCCCTTGGCCGGCCGCCTCCCCCTTGCATCTTTATATACGGGGGCAGGGGGCACCCCAAAGACACACAATTGATATACGATATTTTAGCCGTGTGCGGTGCCCCCCTCCACCATATTACACCTCGATAATATCGTTGCGGAGCTTAGGCGAAGCCCTGCGTCGGTAGAACATCATCATCGTCACCATGCCATCGTGCTGACGAAACTCTCCCTCAACACTCGGCTAGATCGGAGTTCGAGGGAAGTCATCGAGCTGAATGTGTGCTGAACTCGGAGGTGCCGTGCGTTCGGTACTTGATCGGTCGGATCGTGAAGACGTACGACTACATCAACCACGTTGTGTTAACGGTTCCGCTATCGGTTTACGAGGGTACGTGGACAACACTCTCCCCTCTCGTTGCTATGCATCACCATGATCTTGCGTGTGCGTAGGAAATTTTTTGAAATTACTACGTTCCCCAACAGTGGCATCCGAGCCTGGTTTTATGCGTTGATGTTATGCACGAGTAGAACACAAGTGAGTTGTGGGCGATATAAGTCATACCGCTTACCAGCATGTCATACTTTGGTTCGGCGGTATTGTGAGATGAAGCGGCCTGGACCGACATTACGCGTACACTTACGCGAGACTGGTTTCACCGTTGCGAGCACTCGTTGCTTAAAGGTGACTGGCGGGTGTCTGTCTCTCTGACTTTAGTTGAACCGAGTGTGGCTACGCCCGGTCCTTGTGAAGGTTAAAACAACACCAACTTGACAAACTATCGTTGTGGTTTTGATGCGTAGGTAAGAATGGTTCTTGCTAAGCCCGTAGCAGCCACGTAAAACTTGCAACAACAAAGTAGAGGACGTCTAACTTGTTTTTGCAGGGCATGTTGTGATGTGATATGGTCAAGACATGATGCTATATTTTATTGTATGAGATGATCATGTTTTGTAACCGAGTTATCGGCAACTGGCAGGAGCCATATGGTTGTCGCTTTATTGTATGCAATGCAATCGCCATGTAATTGTTTTACTTTATCACTAAGCGGTAGCGATAGTCGTAAAAGCAATAAGTTGGCGAGACGACAACGATACTACGATGGAGATCAAGGTGTCGCGCCGGTGACGATGGTGATCATGACGGTGCTTCGGAGATGGAGATCACAAGCACAAGATGATGATGGCCATATCATATCACTTATATTGATTGCATGTGATGTTAATCTTTTATGCATCTTATCTTGCTTTGATTGACGGTAGCATTATAAGATGATCTCTCACTAAAATTTCAAGATAAAAGTGTTCTCCCTGAGTATGCACCATTGCAAAAGTTCTTCGTGCTGAGACACCACGTGATGATCGGGTGTGATAGGCTCTACGTTCAAATATAACGGGTGCAAAACAGTTGCACACGCGGAATACTCAGGTTAAACTTGACGAGCCTAGCATATGCAGATATGGCCTCGAAACACGGAGACCGAAAGGTCGAGCGTGAATCATATAGTAGATATGATCAACATAGTGATGTTCACCGTTGAAACTACTCCATCTCACGTGATGATCGGACATGGTTTAGTTGATATGGATCACGTGATCACTTAGAGGATTAGAGGGATGTCTATCTAAGTGGGAGTTCTTAAGTAATATGATTAATTGAACTTAAATTTATCATGAACTTAGTCCTGATAGTATTTTTGCAAATTATGTTGTAGATCAATAGCTCGCGTTGTTGCTTCCCTGTGTTTATTTTTTGATATGTTCCTAGAGAAAATTATGTTGAAAGGTGTTAGTAGCAAAGATGCGGATTGGATCCGTGATCTGAGGATTATCCTCATTGCTGCACAGAAGAATTATGTCCTTGATGCACCCTAGGTGATAGACCTATTGCAGGAGCAGATGCAAACGTTATGAACGTTTGGCTAGCTCAATATGATGACTACTTGATAGTTTAGTGCACCATGCTTAACGGCTTAGAATCGGGACTTCAAAGACGTTTTGAACGTCATGGACCATATGAGATGTTCCAGGAGTTGAAGTTAATATTTCAAGCAAATACCCAAGTTGAGAGATATGAAGTCTCCAACAAGTTCTATAGCTAAAAGATGGAGGAGAATAGCTCAAGTAGTGAGAATGTGCTCAGATTGTCTGGGTACTACAATCGCTTGAATCAAGTGGGAGTTAATCTTCCAGATAAAATAGTGATTGACAGAATTCTCTACTCACCATCACCAAGTTAGTAGAACTTCGTGATGAACTATAGTATGCAAGGGATGACGAAAGTAATTCCCGAGCTCTTCGTGATGCTGAAATCGACGAAGGTAGAAATCAAGAAAAACATCAAGTGTTGATGGTTAACGAGACCACTAGTTTCAAGAAAAGGGCAAAGGGAAGAAGGGGAACTTCAAGAAGAACGGCAAGCAAGTTGCTGCTCAAGTGAAGAAGCCTAAGTCTGGTCCTAATCCTGAGACTAAGTGCTTCTACTGCAAAGGAACTGGTCACTGGAAGCGGAACTACCCCAACTATTTGGTGGATAAGAAGGATGTCAAAGTGAACAAAGGTATATTGGATATACATGTTATTGATGTGTACTTTACTAGTGTTTATAGCAACCCCTCGGTATTTGATACTAGTTCAGTTGCTAAGAGTAGTAACTCGAAACGGGAGTTGCAGAATAAACAGAGACTAGTAAAAGGCGAGGTGACGATGTGTGTTGGAAGTAGTTCCAAGATTGATATGATCATCATCGCACACTCCCTATACTTTCGGGATTAGTGTTGAAACCAAATAAGTGTTATTTGGAGTTTGCGTTGAGCATGAATATGATTTGGTCATGTTTGTTGCAACAGGGTTATTTATTTAAATTAGAGAATAATTGTTGTTCTGTTTACATGAATAAAACCTTCTATGGTCATACACCCAATAAAATGGTTTGTTGGATCTCGATCGTAGTGATACACATATTCATAATAATGAAGCCAAAAGATGCAAAGTTAATAATGATAGTGCAACTTATTTGTGGCACTACCGTTTAGGTCATATTGGTGTAAAGCGCATGAAGAAACTCCATACTGATGGGATTTTGGAATCACTTGATTATGAATCACTTGATGCTTGCATACCGTGCCTCATGGGCAAGATGACTAAAACGCCGTTCTCCGGAACTATGGAGAGAGCAACAGATTTGTTGGAAATCATACATACAGATGTATGTGGTCCGATGAATATTGATGCTCGTAGCAGGTATCATTATTTTCTGACCTTCACAGATGATTTGAGCAGATATGGGTATATCTACTTAATGAAACAGAAGTCTGAAACATTTGAAAAGTTCATATAATTTCAGAGTGAAGCGGAAAATCATCGTAACAAGAAAATAAAGTTTCTACGATCTGATCGTGGAGAAGAGTATTTGAGTTACGAGTTTGGCCTTCAGTTAAAACAATGTGAAATAGTTTCACTACTCACGCCACCTGGAACACCACGGTGTAATGGTGTGTCTGAACATCGTAACCGTACTTTATTAGATATGGTGCGATATATGATGTCTCTTACCGATCTACCACTATCGTTTTGGGGTTATGCATTAGAGACAGCTGTATTCATGTTAAATAGGGTACCATCTAAATCCGTTGAGACGACATCTTATGAACTGTGGTTTGGCAAGAAACCAAAGTTGTCGTTTCTTAAAGTTTGGGGTTGCAATGCTTATGTGAAAAGGTTTCATCCTGATAAGCTCAAACCCAAATTGGAGAAATGTGTCTTCATAGGATACCCAAAGGAGACAGTTGGGTACGCATTCTATCACAGATCCGAAGGCAAGACATTCGTTGCTAAGAATGGATCCTTTCTAGAGAAGGAGTTTCTCTCGAAAGAAGTGAGTGGGAGGAAAGTCGAGCTTGTTGAGGTAATTGTACCTGCTCCCTTATTGGAAAGTAGTTCATCACTGAAATCAGTTCCAGTGATGCTTACACCAATTAGTGAGGAAGTTAATGATGATGATCATGAAGCTTCGGATCAATTTACTACCGAACCTCGTAGGTCAAACCAGAGTGAGATCTGCACCAGAGTGGTACGGTAATTCAGTTCTGGAGGTCATGTTACTTGACCATGACGAACCTACGAACTATGAGGAAACGATGATGAGCCCAAATTCCGCAAAATGGCTTGAGGCCATGAAATCTGAGATGGGATCCATGTATGAGAACAAAGTGTGGACTTTGGTTGACTTGCCCGATGATCGGCAAGCCATAGAAAATAAATGGATCTTCAAGAGGAAGACGGACGCTGATAGTAGTGTTACCATCTACATAGCTAGACTTGTCGGAAAAAGGTTTTTGACAAAGTTCAAGGTGTTGACTACGATGAGAATTTCTCACTCGCAGCGATGCTTAAGTCTGTCCGAATCTTGTTAGCAATTGCCGCATTTTATGAAATCTTGCAAATGGATAAACAAAACTGCATTCCTTAATGGATTTATTAAAGAAGAGTTGTATATGATGCAACCAGAAGGTTTTGTCAATCCTAAAGGTGCTAACAAAATATGCAAGCTCCAGCGATCCATCTATGGACTGGTGCAAGCATCTCGGAGTAGGAATATACGCTTTGATAAGTTGATCAAAGGATATAGTTTTATACAGACTTGCGGTGAAACCTGTATTTACAAGAAAGTGAGTGGGAGCACTACAGCATTTCTGATAAGTATATGTGAATGACATATTGTTGATCGGAAATAATGTAGAATTATTCTGCAAAGCATAAAGGAGTGTTTGAAAGGAGTTTTTCAAAGAAAGACCTCGGTGAAGCTGCTTACATATTGAGCATCAAGATCTATAGAGATAGATCAAGACGCTTGATAAGTTTTTTCAATGAGTACATACCTTAACAAGATTTTGAAGTAGTTCAAAATAGAGCAGTCAAAGAAAGAGTTCTTGCCTGTGTTACAAGGTGTGAAATTGAGTAAGACTCAAAGCCCGACCACGGCAGAAGATAGAAAGAGAATGAAAGTCATTCCCTATGCCTTGGCCATAGGTTCTATAAAGTATGCCATGCTTTGTACCAGATCTATTGTATACCCTACACTGATTTTGGCAAGGGAGTACAATAGTGATCTAGGAGTAGATCACTGGACAGCGGTCAAAATTATCCTTAGTGGAATAAGGATATGTTTCTCGATTATGGAAGTGACAAAAGGTTCGTCGTAAAGGGTTACGTCGATGCAAGTTTTGACACTAATCTAGATGACTCTAAGTCTCGGTCTAGATACATATTGAAAGTGGGAGCAATTAGCTAGAGTAGCTCCGTGCAGAGCATTGTAGACATAGAAATTTGCAAAATACTTACGGATCTGAATGTGACAGACCCGTTGACTAAAATTATCTCACAAGCAAAACATGATCACACCTTAGTACTCTTTGGGTGTTAATCACATAGCGATGTGAACTAGATTACTGACTCTAGTAAACCCTTTGGGTGTTGGTCACATGACAATGTGAACTATGGGTGTTAATCACATGGTGATGTGAACTATTGATGTTAAATCACATGGCGATGTGAACTAGATTATTGACTCTAGTGCAAGTGGGAGACTGAAGGAAATATGCCCTAGAGGCAATAATAAAGTATTATTTATTTCCTTATATCATGATAAATGTTTATTATTCATGCTAGAATTGTATTAACCGGAAACATAATACATGTGTGAATACATAAACAAACAGAGTGTCACTAGTATGCCTCTACTTGACTAGCTCGTTGATCAAAGATGGTTATGTTTCCTAGCCAAAGACATGAGTTGTCATTTGATTAACGGGATCACCTCATTAGGAGAATGACGTGATTGACTTGACCCATTCCGTTAGCTTAGCACTTGATCGTTTAGTATGTTGCTATTGCTTTCTTCATGACTTATACATGTTCCTATGACTATGAGATTATGCAACTCCCGTTTACTGGAGGAACACTTTGTGTGCTACCAAACGTCACAACGTAACTGGGTGATTATAAAGGTGCTCTACAGGTGTCTCCAAAGGTATTTGTTGGGTTGGCGTATTTCGAGATTAGGATTTGTCACTCCGATTGTCGGAGAGGTATCTATGGGCCCACTCAGTAATACACATCACTTTAAGCCTTGCGAGCATTGTGACTAATGAGTTAGTTGCGGGATGATGTATTACGGAACAAGTAAAGAGACTTGCCGGTAACGAGATTGAACTAGGTATTGGGATACCGACGATCGAATCTCGGGCAAGTAACATACCGATGACAAAGGGAACAACGTATGTTGTTATGCGGTCTGACCGATAAAGATCTTCGTAGAATACGTGGGAACCAATATGAGCATCCAGGTTCCACTATTGGTTATTGACCGGAGAGGTGTCTCGGTCATGTCTACATAGTTCTCGAACCCGTAGGGTCCGCACGCTTAACGTTACGATGACGGTTATATTATGAGTTTATGTGTTTTGATGTACCGAAGGAGTTCGGAGTCCCGGATGAGATCGGGGACATGACGAGGAGTCTCAAAATGGCCGAGACGTAAAGATCGATATATTGGACGAGAATATTCGGACTTCGGAAAGGTTCCGAGTGATTTGGGTATTTTTCGGAGTACCGGAGAGTTACGGGAATTCGTATTGGGCCTTAATGGGCCATACGGGAAAGGAGAGAAAGGCCCCAAAGGGTGGCCGCACCCCTCCCCATGGACTAGTCCGAATTGGACTAGGGAGGGGGGCGCCCCCTTCCTTCTTTCTCCTTCTCCCTTCCCTTCTCCTATTCCAACAAGGAAAGGAGGAGTCCTACTCCCGGTGGGAGTAGGACTCCCCCCTTTGGCGCGCCTCTCCCCTTGGCTGGCCGCCTCCCCCTTGCTCCTTTATATACGGGGGCAGGGGGGCACCCCAAAGACACACAATTGATATACGATATTTTAGCCGTGTGCGGTGCCCCCCTCCACCATATTACACCTCGATAATATCATTGCGGAGCTTAGGCGAAGCCCTGCGTCGGTAGAACATCATCATCGTCACCACGCCGTCGTGCTGACGAAACTCTCCCTCAACACTCGGCTGGATCGGAGTTCGAGGGACGTCATCGAGCTGAACGTGTGCTGAACTCGGAGGTGCCGTGCGTTCGGTACTTGATCGGTTAGATCGTGAAGACGTACAACTACATCAACCGCGTTGTGTTAACGCTTCCGCTATCGGTCTACGAGGGTACGTGGACAACACTCTCCCCTCTCGTTGCTATGCATCACCATGATCTTGCGTGTGCGTAGGAATTTTTTTGAAATTACTACGTTCCCCAACAGTAGTTCCCGAAGAAAGGATGCCGACTTCATCACGATGACCTGAGGAAGAGAAATGAAGACATCAACGTAATGGATCGACCTCTTCGAGAAGAGCAACCAAGACCGAGGACCCTCATTTGAATTTCGTAACCAGAACTTCCCCCTTACTCCCCCTCTTAAATCTCGGGACGAGATTTCTTGTAGTGGAGGAGAATTGTGACACCAGGATAATTAGACTACATTAATTCCCTGCTAATGATGCCACGTCACCTCTGTCACTGGAGTTAATCTCGGTTTAGTTGAAAACTGATTGAAATTCAAAATTAAATTGAAGGCAAACAACAAATATTTTCAAACATCAAAACTAAAATGTTCGGTTTGTGCCGAATATTACATAGGTAATTATAGTAAAGAAAACACTTGTTTATAAAATACTAAAATGCTCTAAAATAATTAAAACAGAAAAGAAATAAGATAAAAAAAGGTAAAAGCAAAAGAAATTGCAATAGGGGAGAAGCCCCCTGCCTCCCTGGGTCTTAGCCCATTGCACAGACCGGCCCACCTTACCCCCACCCCACTGGGCCAAACGGCCCAACTGGCAACTAGGCCACCAGCCGGCCCAGCCCACCCCCCGGGTCGTCCTCCTCACTGCTCCTCCGACCGGGGCGCGTCCCCGCCGGACCCGGCGCGCCGTCCCGTACTGCCACGTCGCCGGCAAGGGATAAGGATCCCCCCCGACGCCTCAGTCCTCTCCCACTTCCCCACTTGCTCTCTCCCCCTCCCTGGTCCTCTCCGCTTGCGCTCACTCCCCACCAGATCCCCTCTTCCTCACTCCCGCTCTGCCGATCTGGAGAAAGGGGCCGACGCTTTCGTCGCCGTCGCCGCTCCACCATCGCGGCCACTGTCGTCCCCTGGCGCCTCCGGCGTGTCCACCTGCCTCACCGCCCTCTGTTACGCCCTCCCTGACCACGGGCTCGGGTCGGAAGCCACCAGGGAACCCACTGCCTCCCCGTCATCAACCTCCGTCCGCCACGGTCGCCGCCATCTTCCTCCTCTCCGGCGACCCCTGCTGCTACTAAGCCTAGCACCGGCCTCCGTGTACCGCTCGGTGAGCCGCTCATCCTTCTCCCTCTCCTTGTTGACTTTGGCGCGCCCCCTAGCTGCTTTCCCCACGCGCGCCCGAATGCAGCGCCGCGGAGCTCGTCGACGGCGAGTCTCCGGTGACCAAATGGTCATGGGCGTATGCCCGTTAGCTTCACCGCATCGCGCAGCACCCGCCTAGCTGGTTAGTTTGGCCGCTCGCACGCTCTAACACCGCACCCGCTCGAGCCCGAACTCCGGCGCCGCTTCTGCTCGTCGCCGGCGTTGTTCCGGTCGTTCCCGGCCCCAGCCATCGCCTCCATCTTGCGTGCGACGTCGAGCCGCGTCGAACGCATCTAGCTACGACCCCGGAAACCCCCTGTGCGCGAAACCCGACCCCTCTCCCGACGTGCGCTGCCGCGGGAGGCTCGCCGGAGCAACTCCGGTAGCGAGCGCCGACGTGGCCGGCCAGGGCCACTCCCCTGGTCACTGCCTCGTAGGCCCTGGGGGCCCCGTTGACTGGGTTGACCCAGTCAACATGCTGACTTGGCAGCCCAGTGGCGCTGACGTGC
Organism: Triticum aestivum; assembly: GCF_018294505.1. NCBI lineage: Eukaryota > Viridiplantae > Streptophyta > Magnoliopsida > Poales > Poaceae > Triticum > Triticum aestivum. Next base: position 346,673,322 of record NC_057796.1, read on the forward strand.
GGGCCCCACCGCATAATTAATTTACCTAAAACGTTTGTTTTATTTAAAATCAATAGTTAAACTAAATAGTCACTGACATGTGGGGACCAGCTGCTAATTAACCACGTTTAATTAAAATAACTCACTGTTAGCCCTCTGTCTATGACATGTAGGACCCACTGGTCAGTTTAACCAGTCAGCGGGTCTGTTGACCTGCTGATGTCATGCTGACACTCTGCTGACATCATAATTCCTTTTCTGTTAATTAAATAATTCCAGAAAATGTTTAAACCTTTAGAAATTCATAGTAATTAAACCGTAACTCCGATGAAAATGTTTTCTACATGAAAGTTGCTAAAAAATTCAACGAATCCAAATACGTGGTCCGTTCATCTGTCACATGCCCCTAGCATGCTAAACATGGAACTGTCCCCTCTCTTTCGCTTGTCCGGAAAAAGCCAAACACCGGGAAAACCTCTCTGGATGTTTTCCTCTCCATCTGCAACGTGTAGTACTGTGTTAGAACAACCCTAGCTATGCATATCGTCTTGTCATGCTTAGTGTCTCATCTGTTTGCTTGTATTCATTGTTTCTTCCCCCTCTCTCTGGTAGACTACGAGACCGACGCCGCTGCTGGTGCCCCGACCGACTACGCTGTTGACGACCCCTCCTTCTTGCCAGAGCAATCAGGCAAGCCCCCCCCCCTAATCAGCAGATATCGCCTATTATTCTCTATACTGCTTGCATTAGAAGAGTGTAGCATGTTACTACTTTCCGTTAATCCTATTCTGCTGCATAGCCTGTCGTTGTTGCTACAGTTGTTACCCTTACCTGCTATCCTACTGCTTAGTATAGGATGCTAGTGTTCCATCAGTGGCCCTACACTCTTGTCCGTCTGCCATGCTATACTACTGGGCCGTGATCACTTCGGGAGGTGATCACGGGTATATACTATATGCTTTATATACATGACACATGTGGTGACTAAAGTCGGGTCAGCTCGTTGAGTACCGCAAGTGATTCTGATGAGGGGGCTGAAAAGACAGGTGGCTCCATCCCGGTAGAGGTGGGCCTGGGTTCCTGACGGCCCCCGACTGTTACTTTGTGGCGGAGCGACAGGGCAGGTTGAGACCACCTAGGAGAGAGGTGGGCCTGGCCCTGGGTGGCGTCCGCGGATACTTAAAATAACACGCTTAATGAGATCTTGGTATTTGATCTGAGTCCGGCCATTTGGTCTATACGCACTAACCAACTACGTGGGAACAGTTATGGGCACTCGGCGTCGTGGTATCAGCTGAAGTTCTTTTTGACGTCAGCGACTGAGTGGCGCGCGCCGCATTGGACCGTAAGCTCGCGCTTGTATTAAGGGGCTAGGTCTGCTTCCGGCCGCGTACGCAACGTGCAGGTGTGCAATGGGCGATGGGCCCAGACCCCTGCGCGCATAGGATTTAGACCGGCGTGCTGACTTCTCTGTTGAGCCTAGGAGGGGCTGCGACGTGTTGATCTTCCGAGGCCAGGCATGACCCAGGAAAGTGTGTTTGGCCAAATGGGATCAAGCGTGTTGGGTTATGTGGCGCACCCCTGCAGTGAAGTTTATCTATTCGAATAGCCGTGTCCCTCGGTAAAAGGACGACCCGGAGTTGTACCTTGACCTTATGACAACTAGAACTGGATACTTAATAAAACACACCCTTCCAAGTGCCAGATATAACCCGGTGACCGCTCTCTAACAGGGCAACGAGGAGGGGATCGCCAAGTAGGATTTATGCTATGCGATGCTACTTGGTGAACTTACCATCTATTCTCTTCTACATGCTGCAAGATGGAGGAGGCCTGAAGCGTAGTCTTCGACGGGATTAGCTATCCCCCTCTTATTCTGGCATTCTGCAGTTCAGTCCACCGATATGGCCCTTTACACATATACCCATGCATATGTAGTGTAGATCCTTACTTGCGAGTACTTTGGATGAGTACTCACGGTTGCTTTTTTCCCTCTTTTCCCCCATTCCCTTCTACCTGGTTGTCGCAACCAGATGCTGGAGCCCAGGAGCCAGACGCCACCGTCGACGACGACTCCTACTACACCGGAGGTGCCTACTACTACGTGCAGGCCGCTGACGACGACCAGGAGTAGTTAGGAGGATCCCAGGCAGGAGGCCTGCGCCTCTTTCGATCTGTATCCCAGTTTGTGCTAGCCATCTTATGGCAAGTTGTTTAACTTATGTCTGTACTCAGATATTGTTGCTTCCGCTGACTCGTCTATGATCGAGCACTTGTATTCGAGCCGTCGAGGCCCCTGGCTTGTATTATGATGCTTGTATGACTTATTTTTATTTTTAGAGTTGTGTTGTGATACCTTCCCGTGAGTCCCTGATCTTGATCGTACACGTTGCGTGTATCATTAGTGTACAATTGAATCGGGGGCGTCACAGGGTTGCTCACCTTGGGCTTGGCCCAAAGGAGAGGAGGCGGACTGGGCCGGCTGGGAGGCAGAGGGAGCTGGGCTGGGCCGCGGGCCCACGTCGTGGATGCGGGCCACGGGGCCCACGCACGGGCGCAGCGTTGGAGGCGCCTTCCTCCACCCGTGCTCCTCACGGGCAGGAGCCATGGCGGCGGCGCCGCTGGCAGAGTAGGCCGGCGAAGGCCGAGGCGAGGCGGGAAGGGGCCCAGCCGGATCCGGGCAGATCCGGTGAGGCCGGATGCATTTCAGGCGGCGGCAGGGCCAGGCGACGACGGGGAGCTCCGGGGCGGTGGCGATTCCTGGAGAGAGAGAGAGAGAGAGAGAGAGAGATCTGAGAGAGGGAGAGAGAGAAGCAAGAGGGAGAGGGGCGACGGGGAGGCGCGACCTGGTCGGAGGTGGTCGCTGGCGGTGGTTCCGGTGGAGCTCTGGTGGCGCATGCTGGCGCGGGGCAGCGGCAAGGCAGGCGGAGGCGCTGGGCGGCGAGGCGGGCGGTGGGGTTCGGGAGCCGGCGGGGTTGGGCACCATCGGGCGCGGGGGCGCAGCGCGGCCCGGGTCGGCCCGAAGTGGGCCAGATCTGGGCCCTCAGGGCCGCGGCGGAGGAAGAACGGCGGCGGGACAGGTGGTGCGCTGCGGTAGGCTGAGGGGGCGGCGGAGGTGGTGTGGCGCGACGCCATTGGTCGGTGCGACGTGGCTGCCGGCGGTGGACACGTCCGGTGGCGGGGTGGACATGTCCGGCGGGCGAGAGGGAGGTTTGATCTAGGGTTTCATCCGCAAATTTCGGGGGAGAGGGAGTATATATAGGTAGAGGGAGCTAGGAGACTCCAAATGAGGTGCGGTTTTCGCCCACACGATCGTGATGAAACGACCGAGTGCATGGAGGGGTTTTGCTGGGTTAGTGGGCTGATTTGGAGGGGTGTTGGGCTGCAAGACGAAAGGGGCTTTTGGGGTACGTGGTTAACCGTTGGGGCATCAAACGAACTCCGAATGCGACGAAAATTGACAGGCGGTCTACCTACTCTATAACAACACCGCACGCCAAGTTTCATCCCATTCTGAGAACATTTTTCTCACGCTCACGAAACAAGGTCTGAGAGGGCAACGGGCGCGTGTGGAAGTGTCGGATCATGAAACGGACAAGGCGGAAAAGGACCGGATGCAAGTTTTGAAAAACATGCAGATGAAATGCAGATGATGGCATGGCAAAATGCAACACGCAAGCAAATAACATGGCAACAACGACGAATAACTGGATGGCACCTGGCGCATCGGATCCGGGGCGTTACAACATACCCTCGTAGACCGAAAGCGGGAGCGTTATGAAAACACGGTTGATGTAGTCGTACGTCTTCATGATCCGACCGATCCAAGTACCGAACGCATGCCACCTTCGGGTTCAGCACACGTACAACTCGACGACGTCCCTCGAACTCACGATCCAGCAGAGCTTCGAGGGAGAGTTCCGTCAGCACCGATGCAGGGCTTCGCCTAAGCACCGCTACGATATGACCAAGGTGGATTATGGTGGAGGGGGGCACCGCACACGGCTTGGAACAATCAACTTGTGTCTCCTAGGGTGCCCCCCTGCCCCCGTATATAACGGAGCAAGGGGGAGGCCGGCCTGGCCTTGGGGCGCACCAAGGAGAGGAGGAGTCCTCCTCCTAGTGGGAGTAGGACTCCCCTTTCCTAGTCCAACTAGGAAGGAGGAAGGGGGAAGGAAGGAGAGGGAGAGAGGGAGGAAAGAGGGGGCGCCGCCCCCTCCTTATCCAATTCGGACTCCCAAGGGGGGGCGCGGACAGCCCTAGGCCCTCTCCTCTCTCTCCCACAAGGCCCATGTTGGCCCAATAGATCCCCCAGGGTTTCCGATAACCCCCCGGCACTCCGATAAATATCCGGTGACCTCCGGAACTCATCCGGTTTTTGAATATAGTCGTCCAATATATCGATCTTTATGTCTCGACCATTTCGAGACTCCTCGTCATGTCCGTGATCACATCCGGGACTCTGAACTACCTTCCGTACATCAGAACGCATAAACTCATAATACCGATCGTCACCGAGCGTTCAGCGTGCAGACACTAAGGACATCTGCCGTGACTAAGTCCTGACACTAAGGACATCTGTCGTGACAAAACCACGACAGTTGGCGCCCACAGTGGGGCCTGCGCACGGTGGTGATGAGTTCTTGGAGGGATCTTTCTTAGGGTTTCGAAAAGTTCACAAATTTCTAGATGAACAAGATCGTCAGAGAAGATCAAAAGTTTACCGGATCTGAAGGATGTGAATCGCCAAACATGCATAAGATTAAAGTTTCAGTCGAGCTATCAGATCAGAATATGGGTCAAAATAACCCATGACCCGGAAGCAGTTTCCGCCATCAAGCCGCGCCGATCACGTCAAGTGGCCTCTACCATCATGGCCTTTCTCCGGGTTACTTCCGTTGCTACGGCCGGATCAAGTCGCAGTCGTCGCCGGATTGGGCCGAGTTGAGCCGGCTGTGTTACTGCAAGCCACCGCCTTGGTTCAAACCGCCACCCGTGCCTCGGTGCTAAGTCGCCAAATCACCATCGCCCCCGCCGCTATGGTTAAGCCGGCCCCGCCTCTGCTTCCGTGGCTGATGCCATCGCGGATTCGCCTTAAAACTAGCCTAGACTCGGTTCAACGCCGAGTCGCAACACCGCCTGCAAGAGGTCGTGACCGACAGGAGTTCTGTACGCATACAGGATTCACCGAGTTATTCTTGGCCAAAAATAACAGCAAGATAAGCCGCCCCCTCTGCTTTGAGGCCGAGTTACGCACCTCCGTCGCCTCCGTTGACCCGCCACGCGTTGCCGGCTCGCTTCTTTGGGTAAACCGCCGCCGTCTGAGGGCCGCTGCCGTTTTACCTCGCGCTACGACTCGGAAGCAACTTCCGCTGCGACCTCGCTTAGCGGGCGCCTCCGCCGCCGGGTTGAGCCGGCCCTGCCGCTTCAGGCCGTCCTTCGCTCGGGGTCAACGCCGAGCCACGACCGGCCTCGTCTCGAGCTGCCCTCGAGACGCCCCGCGCCCGCCGCCGGTTTATCACGCGGCCAGCCGCTGTTGAATCGCCGGCCCCGAGCCATCCGGATCACCCCCGTCTTCGCCGAGTTACCTCCACCGCTGCTGCTCTCGCCTTGGAATCCGCCTCGCCCTGTACTGAGCCCCCGTTTGGCCCGCCGGAGCCCTGTTAATCCACCTGGAGATTTGTTGACCCGCTGCTGCGGGTGAGGCTGCCTCCGAGACGGCTGTTTGGAAGTGAAGGACCCGCCCACCGGGTCACGACCGGCTGATGTGCATCTCCACCGTCGCGGATGTGTCGATCGGCTATTCCTTCACCTCGTTTCGTTGCTGAGCTGCCCTGGCCGGGCGACCCACACAGTGCCTCAAGTCGCTCCGACGAATTGTCGCTGCCGCGAGCCGCCACGGTTTGCGCTTCGCGCCGTTGTCGAGCCGTCGGTGCGCCCTCGAGCCACTGCCTGAAGCCGCTTATCGCGCCGCCGCATGGGCCTTGTGCTAATCCGCCTGCAGTCGGCCTCACCACTTGAAACGCAATCCAGCCGGCTTCGTCGCGATGTTCACGCATTAGGCCGGCCCTCCCTCTGCTACGATCTACCGTCCATAAACCGCCCTCAGTACCGCGCTAAGCCGGCCTCGTGCTGCTAACCAGGTCCGCCGCCAAGTCGCCGCACCAAGCTTCACGTGGACCGGATCTGCACCTTGCATATAAGCCTCTGCGACACATGCATCACGCCGGTTCTACTGCTCCCCCGCATGATGCTGCTGTCGCGCTAGGTCAAACCGGTCACGTTTGCAAGTCGCCTTCATCGGCAGGCTTAAATCGCCCTCATCCGCAGCCTTCAGTTTTGAATCACCGCACCCGAGAGCCGGGCCGCCCTACAAATTCGAGGCCGCCCTTACCATGAGTCGCCGCTGCGGAGATGTGAGTCGCCACCATTTCCATCTGAACCGCCCGGTGCCCTGCCTGGCGCGCAAGCCACTGTTGTTGCCTCGCCGAGTTACCACTGTCGCGTCCTCTGTTGCGCCTGGGAGCCGCCTATGGCTGAGCAGAGCTGCCCCGTAGGAGCCCACCAGGTCGGGTTTGCCTTCGTCTTAAGCCGGTGCACGCATCCGCCCTCGAGCTGCTGCCTCTGCCGGGTCAGAGTTGCCACTTTGATTCCGCCTCTGTCGCTAGCACTTCTGAGCTGCCCCTCAATTGAAACGGCCCGGGCCGTGACCCGTCGGCGCCCACGCTAAGCCGCCGCCGGATTGCCCCACGTTGTGAGCCGCCGGACCAAGTGTTAACGGAGCAAAAAAGAAAGATGACCTGAGAAGGCTATGAGTCAGATTTTTTGGTCTTCAATTACTGCCTGCAACCGAGGCATACTTTTAGAAACAGTGAGATGAGGTTTCCAGTGTGCAATGATGAAGCAAGTCGGCTAGTACAAAAATATTAGGAGGAGTTTGGTCCGGTGGATACAGATAGGCTTCAGGCCTTTTCAAAAGAGAGAGAGAGAGAGAGAGAGAGAGAAGGAGAACGCATGCAGGCGCATGCACATCCACAGAGAGAGGGCGGGACAGAGAACCTGTGTGCATGCAAAGAGGTGGTGGAGGAGAACGTGGGCACAAGGATACAGTGGCATTGTTGCAACTGCCCGACGCCTCTTCCGTAGCAATCCAGGAGTGAGACAATCTGATTTTTGCTGTTCCCTCACCTCCTTGGTATGTGGGATGAGCATAAACGCCAAGAAAAAAGATCAGAGGCAGTACTAGTATTCCAACTGCTAGTCTGTGTTTTGACTACGGTAAGACTATGGTGCAGAATACTACTCCATGAGGTTGTCAGACGTGTCCGGCGATTTAAAAAGATCGGACAAAGTTAAAAGTATATCTGAGAACTCTTTTCGTCCGACTATATCATCCAATGTCGGTGCCCGCGTTTGTCTGATAAGTCACCAGGTGCTATCTTTTCTATATATTTTATTAGCGCATATTAATTTGTTTGAGAACAGTTACTCTGTCTTTCAATATATTTTATGCAGGACAAAGTCCACTACAAAAGTGGCGTCGCACCATGGACAGGAGGATCACACCGGTTTAAATGTCGTGGCCAACTCTCGCACCTGCACCGACTACCGTTGCCGCGCCCGAATTGTCAGTCCACCCTGGTTTACAAATGTCGTGGCCGACTCTCCCGTCCGCACCGACTTACAAATGTCACGGCCGACTCTCCCGCCCGCACCGGCTTACAATGCCGCGGCCGACTCATCTGTCCGAGCTGCCTCTGATGCTGCGGTCGTCTTTGCTGTCCGTCTCTTGCGGCCTGGTCTACTTCAACATACCGGGCCGCACCTGTCTGCATGAGCTGTTTATTGAGTATGGGCAAGTCACGGCTTGGGTAGCCCGGTTTTCTTTCAACAAAATGGAGGCAAATTATCATATACTATCAACCGCCGTCTATACTGGGTGGCTCAATGGGCAGGCGCACAAATCACCGCCATTACAGTTTGGTTAACTTCAAATCACCAATTGGAAGGAACCATTGGCCAAGTTGCTGACACGGCTCATACGGGATCATTTATAACCTGCCGCAGTCACCTCAACCTTCTGTGGATTCACATCGTGCTATCAACACCAATGATATACAAGTTATGCCGGTTTATATCATGGTCAAATATGGAGAGTCTCAAGCCAACTCCTCGAGTCACCTTTGAGACTCGGGGGCTACGATGACATGACTCAGCAAATCTTGCCAGTTTCAGCAAATTTAAGAACCCCAGGACGATGGAGGGAAAGATAACCCGGTCCCGGAGGCTACTGTTATATTGATGAAAATTTAAAGGCCATCAGAAAATTTCCGGCTTAGAAAGTATATGACAGTTACAAAATCCCGGCTCAATGAAGAAGTTCCGGTTCATCAAAAAGGATTCCGGTTTAAAATCCGGCTCAAGGGAAGTCAGTCTCACTGAAACTCTCAATATCCAGTTTACAATCCAGTTCAAGGGAAATCTGTTCTCCCACAAAGCTCTGAAGCTCTCAAATCCGGTTTAAGAATGTCCGGTTCAAAAAGGAATTAACTTCTCGTAAGTTCGAGTTGAAAGGCCGTCAGAAAATTTCCGGCTGAAAATGACGATTCCGGTTTACAATCCGGTTCAAGGGAAAGATGTCTCCCACAAAGCTTGAAGCTCTCAATATCCGGTTCAAAATCCTAGTTCAAGAAGAATTTGTCTCTTGCAAAAAGTTAAAGGTTACCGAAGAGGACCTGCTGCCATGATGCGCGGTTCAAACATGGGTATCCTGCCTTATTGGCTTATCATATTATTGATCACTTGGGGGCTTGGTCGTATCCGAACCATAGCTACACCTCTTGATCGGCGCAATGCCACAACATCACTTGGGGGCTTGGTCGTATCCGAACCATAGCTACACCTCTTGATCGGTGCAATGCCACAGCATCACTTGGGGGCTTGGTCGTATCCGAACCATAGCTACACCTCTTGATCGGCGCAATGCCACAGCATCACTTGGGGGCTTGGTCGTATCCGAACCATCGCTACACCTCTTGATCGGCGCAATGCCACAACATCACTTGGGGGCTTGGTCGTATCCGAACCATAGCTACTCCTCTTGATCGGCGCAATGCCACAGCATCACTTGGGGGCTTGGTCGAACCCGAACCATAGCTACACCTCTTGATCAGCGTAATGCCACAGCATCACTTGGGGGCTTGGTCGAACCCGAACCATAGCTACGCCTCTTGATCGAATTTGGGGCCTGGCAGCCCATGAAAAGCCTCGACTACAACGGTTTTCATTTGCCTTTTGCTAAGTTTTCTTTGTTTTCATAAGATTTGTGATGTTTTCAAACCGGTGTTTATCAACCCGGTGAGGCTGTCAACTACAAGTTGTCAGTACATGATCAAGTTATAATCCGGGGGCTATTAACCCGGTCTGGTTTCGACTACAAGTCGCCAGCATCGAATATGGATAATCCGGTGTTTATCACAACCCGGAACTGTTTTATCATAAACCGGCTGTTATCGGTACTCAAGATTGGGATTATCACCCTTACTACAAAAAGTTGGTAAAACCAACAATGTGATTCAATGTCACAGGTATGATATATTTCATATTTGATTATTCTTAAGTGCAGCCTATGTTATAAACCCGGGTTATATGTTGGGCATTATGACCCGTCCGGCGGTAAACCACTAGGACACTTTAAACTTGCTGTATGCAGAAACAGGTTGAATAAAGCATAATTATAAATCACTGGTGTTTATTAACCCGGCCTGGCTTTAAGAAGATAAGTCGCCAGTGTATGATGAGAAATTATCCGGTGTTTGTTAACCCGGCCTGGCTTTGGACTATAAGTCGCTAGTATATATTTGGATTGCGCCATTGGAATCATGTGCTTATAAATCATTGGGTTATATTATTCAAATAGCCAACATGGCTGGATTTGTATTATGGGTATCAATAACCAATATTATGATTGAGGTTTTCAAAGTCGCCTTAGCGCAATGGATATTATTTTATCGATGGATATGATTTTGAAGGAAATATGCCCTAGAGGCAATAATAAGGTATTATATATTTCCTTGTATCATGATAAATGTTTATTATTCATGCTAGAATTGTATTAACCGGAAACATAATACATGTGTGAATACATAGACAAAACTGAGTGTCACTAGTATGCCTCTACTTGACTAGCTCGTTAATCAAAGATGGTTATGTTTCCTAGCCATAGACATGAGTTGTCATTTGATTAACGGGATCACCTCATTAGGAGAATGACGTGATTGACTTGACCCATTTCGTTAGCTTAGCACCCGATCGTTTAGTATGTTGCTATTGCTTTCTTCATGACTTATACATGTTCCTATGACTATGTGATTATGCAACTCCCGTTTACCGGAGGAACACTTTGTGTGCTACCAAACATCACAACGTAACTGGGTGATTATAAAGGTGCTCTACAAGTGTCTCCAAAGGTACTCGTTGGGTTGGCGTATTTCGAGATTAGGATTTGTCACTCCGATTGTCGGAGAGGTATCTCTGGGCCCACTCGGTAATGCACATCACTATAAGCCTTGCAAGCATTGTGACTAATGAGTTAGTTGCGAGATGATGTATTACGGAACGAGTAAAGAGACTTGCCAGTAACGAGATTGAACTAGGTATCGAGATACCGACGATCGAATCTCGGGCAAGTAACATACCAATGACAAAGGGAACAACGTATGTTGTTATGCGGTCTGACCGATAAAGATCTTCGTAGAATATGTGGGAGCCAATATGGGCATCCAGGTCCCGCTATTGGTTATTGACCGCAGAGGTGTCTCGGTCATGTCTACATAGTTCTCGAACCCAAAGGGTCCGCACGCTTAAAGTTACGATGACAGTTATATTATGAGTTTATGTGATTTGATGTACCGAAGGTTGTTCGGAGTCCCGGATGTGATCACGGACATGACGAGGAGTCTTGAAATGGTCGAGACATAAAGATTGATATATTCGACGACTATATTCGGACACCGGAAGTGTTCCGGTGAAGTTTCGGATTAAACCGGAGTGCCGGAGGGTTACCGGAACCCCCCGGGGAAGTATTGGGCCTTGGTGGGCCTTGATGGGAGAGAGAGGGCAGCAGCCAGGAGGTGGCGCGCCCCCTCCCAAGGGGAGTCCTAGTTGGACTAGGAGAGGGGGGCGCAGCCCCCTTTCCCTCTCCCTCTCCCTCTCTTTCCTTCCCCCCCTTCTTTCCTAGTAGGACTAGGAAAGGGGAGTCCTACTCCTACTAGGAGGAGGACTCCCCCTCTCTCCTTGGCGCGCCTTGGGCAGCCGGCCTCCCCCTTGCTCCTTTATATACGGGGGCAGGGGGCACCTAAGGACACACTTTGATATACGATATTTTAGCCGTGTGCGGTGCCCCCCCTCCACTAGATTACACCTCGATAATACCGTCGCGGAGCTTAGGCGAAGCCCTGCGTCGGTGGAACATCATCATCGTCACCACGCCGTCGTGCTGACGAAACTCTCCCTCAACACTCGGTTGGATCGGAGTTCGAGGGACGTCATCGAGCTGAACGTGTGTAGAACTTGGAGGTGCCGTATGTTCGGTACTTGATCGGTCGGATCGTGAAGACGTACGACTACATCAACCGCGTTATGATAACGCTTCCGTTGTCGGTCTACGAGGGTACGTGGACAACACTCTCCCCTCTCGTTGCTGTGCATCACCATGATCTTGCGTGTGCGTAGGAATTTTTTTGAAATTACTACGTTCCCCAACAGATTTATTCCACAATGGAAGGAATAGTCCCGAGTCGCTGCAGGCTTACGACCCGGCACTTGGGGGCTACATTATTCAAGTTGAGATTACATCAAATATGCAAGTCTCATGTCACTGCAAGCATGCACCATGACACTTGGGGGCTAATGCAAAGTCATTTTTATTAGTCTTATCGAAGACCCGACTCATCATATCATAATGAGCCGGCCCTTGGGGGCTACCAATTGCTCCTGTCAAACAATTCAAGGTACTCAAATTTTCATATATTATTGAAGGATCCACTGCTCAATTGGTAAAGCACAAAGCTCTTAACCTCGTGGACGTGGGTTCAAGCCCCATGATGGGAGATTATATCATATGATGTTATTTTCAATGAAGTATTTATAAAGTCCCAGCTCAATATTATCTTCTACTGAGCCGGCCCTTGGGGGCTACACGTTGCTGTTCAAAGTATACATGATCATATTTATAAAGTCCCTGCACATTATTGCATAATGATCCGGCCCTTGGGGCTACACTGGTTGAAGTTTTATGAGTATAAGGCAATTTCAAGTCCTAGGTTGCTGCAAGCATGTCAACCCGGCACTTGGGGGCTACATATGTGGAATACTCAGCTCTGACTGGTGATTGAGATGAACAACCTGGATTTCTTCACGATTGTGATATTTATATTGAAGCAAGTCTTAAGCTGTTGCTATACTACCTTCTTAAGACTTGGGGGCTACAAGTGATAGGCATATAAGAGGTATGTTTTCAAGCTTGATGTTAACTACAATTATGACCCAGTGCCATCAATATTTGTAAACCGGCAAAGTTCTGCATTCTTAAACCGGTTGAAGATCAGATGAGTATTTCAAAGACAAATATTTTTGTTAAGCATTAGGAGCTGAGTCAAAGGAGTTATTCTTCACAATTTTCTCTGTGATAAACCAATGTCAGCAAATTGATTATGAAGCTGGCCTATTGACCCGGATTTTCTAGAAGGAAATGACAAGGATTTAAGGATGCTCAGGATCAGTTTAACATGGATAAATCCAAATTAAACTGGGGGCTAACATTGGGGATATACCCCGCGGTATGACCCGGCCGGAGTCATAACCCGGCTGGGACATGGTAAACCGGCGGATGGTAAACCGACACGCAGTTAAGACAGACAGTTAAGACAGATGGCTAAGACCGACAGTAAACCGGCAGGTGGTAAACCGGCAAGTGTTAAGGCAGGTGGTAAACCGGCAGGAGTTAAGTCAGATGATAACCTAGCAGACAATCATAAACCGGCAGACCATCATAAACCGGGAGACCATCATAAACCGGCAGACCATCATAAACCGGCAGACAGTGATAACTGGGTTGCCAAGGGTTATCAAGCCCGAGACGTTATGAAGCCCAGGATGTTAAGAAGCCCGTGAAGATAAGTCAGAATAGTTAAGTCTTAAGTCCGAGTTGGACTCTACATATAACCCGCCCCTTCAACATATATAAGGAGGGGCAGGGCTCCCCAAAGAGGGACAAGCAAGAAGAAACAATCTCTAGGGCTAGACACTAAGAGCCGGTTTACGGCGTCTCCCTCATGATGATAATGAGACCTAGCCACAAACAGCATGTCGCGTTATTACCAGATGATGTTTCCCGGGGCCCGAAGCTGTCTAAATCTTTGTCTTGTGTTGCGTCTCTCGATTCCGCTCAACCCCTCTCAAGCTACCACATAGATGCGTTGGCCTCGCGACTAAGTCCTGACACTAAGGACATCTGCCGTGACAAAACCACGACACTACGGGTTCAAGAACTATGTAGACATGACCGAGACACGTCTCCGGTCAATAACCAATAGCGGAACCTGGATGCTCATATTGGCTCCCACATATTCTATGAAGATCTTTATCGGTCAAACCGCATAACAACATATGTTGTTCCCTTTGTCATCGTTATGTTACTTGCCCGAGATTGGATCGTCGGTATCTCAATACCTAGTTCAATCTCGTTACCGGCAAGTCTCTTTACTCGTTCCGTAACACATCATCCCGCAACTAACTCATTAGTTGCATTGCTTGCAAGGCTTATAATGATGTGCATTACCGAGAGGGCCCACAGATACCTCTCCGACAATGAGAGTGACAAATCCAAATCTTGATCTATGCCAACTCAACAAGTACCATCAAAGACACCTGTAGAGCACCTTTATAATCACCCAGTTACGTTGTGACGTTTGGTAGCACACAAAGTGTTCCTCCGGTATTCGGGAGTTGCATAATCTCATAGTCATAGGAACATGTATAAGTCATGAAGAAAGCAATAGCAATATACTAAACGATCGAATGCTAAGCTAACGGAATGGCTCAAGTCAATCACATCATTCTCTAATGATGTGATCCCATTAATCAAATGACAACTCATGTCTATGGCTAGGAAACTTAACCATCTTTGATTCAACGAGCTAGTCAAGTAGAGGCATACTAGTGACACTCTGTTTGTCTATGTATCCACACATGTACTAAGTTTCCGGTTAATACAATTCTAGCATGAATAATAAACATTTATCATGAAATAAGGAAATAAATAGTAACTTTATTATTGCCTCTATGGCATATTTCCTTCAGTCTCCCACTTGCACTAGAGTCAGTAATCTAGTTCACATCGCCATGTGATTTAACACCAATAGTCACATCACCATGTGATTAACACCCATAGTTCACATTGCCATGTGACCAACACTCAAAGGGTTCACTAGAATCAGTAATCTTAGTTCACATTGCCATGTGATTAACACCCAAAGAGTACTAAGGTGTGATCATGTTTTGCTTGTGAGAGAAGTTTAGTCAACGGGTCTGCCAAATTCAGATCCGTATGTATTTTGCAAATTTCTATATCTACAATGCTCTACACGGAGCTACTTTAGCTAATTGCACCCACTTTCAATATGTATCCAGATAGAGACTTAGAGTCATCTGGATCAGGGTCAAAACTTGCATCGACGTAACCCTTTACGACGACCCTTTTGTCACCTCCATAATCGAGAAACATATCCTTAGTCCTTTTCAGGTATTTCAGGATGTTCTTGACCGTTGTCCAGTGATCCACTCCTGGATTACTTTGGTACCTCCCTGCTAAACTAATAGCAAGGCACACATCAGGTCTGGTACACAGCATTGCATACATGATAGAGCCTATGGCTGAAGCATAGGGAACACCTTTCATTTTCTCTCTATCTTCTGCAGTGGTCGGGCATTGAGTCTTACTCAACTTCACACCTTGTAACACAGGCAAGAACCCTTTCTTTGCCTGATCCATTTTGAACTTCTTCAAAACTTTACCAAGGTATGTGCTTTGTGAAAGTCCAATTAAGCGTCTTGATCTATCTCTATAGATCTTGATGCCCAATATATAAGCAGCTTCACCGAGATCTTTCATTGAAAAACTCTTATTCAAGTATCCTTTTATGCTATCCAGAAATTCTATATCATTTCCAATCAACAATATGTCATCCACATATAATATTAGAAATGCTACAGAGCTCCCACTCACTTTCTTGTAAATAAAGGCTTCTCCAAAAGTCTGTATAAACCCATATGCTTTGATCACACTATCAAAACGTTTATTCCAACTCCGAGATGCTTGCACCAGTCCATAGATGGATCGCTGGAGCTTGCACACTTTGTCAGCACTCTTTGGATCGATAAAACCTTCAGGTTGCATCATATACAACTCTTCTTCCAGAAATCCATTCAGGAATGCAGTCTATACATCCATTTGCCAAATTTCATAATCATAAAATGCGGCAATTGCTAACATGATTCGGACAGACTTAAGCATCGCTACGAGTGAGAAAAACTCATCGTAGTCAACACCTTGAAATTTGTCAAAACCTTTTTGACAAGTCTAGCTTTGTAGATAGTAACACTACTATCAGCGTCTATCTTCCTCTTGAAGATCCATTTATTTTATATGGCTTGCCGATCATCGGGCAAGTCAACCAAAGTCCACACTTTGTTCTCATACAAGGATCCCATCTCAGATTTCATGGCCTCAAGCCATTTCGCGGAATCTGGGCTCATCATTGCTTCCTCATAGTTCGTAGGTTTGTCATGGTCAAGTAACATGACCTCCAGAACAGGATTACCGTACCACTCTGGTGCAGATCTCACTCTGGTTGATCTACGAGGTTCGGTAGTAACTTGATCTGAAGTTACATGATCATCATCATTAGCTTCCTCACTAATTGGTGTAGGAGTTACAGGAATAGATTTCTGTGATGAACTACTTTCCAATAAGGGAGCAGGTACAGTTACCTCATCAAGTTCTAGTTTCCTCCCACTCACTTCTTTCGTGAGAAACTCCTTCTCTACAAAGGATCCATTCTTAGCAACGAATGTCTTGCCTTCGGATCTGTGATAGAAGGTGTACCCAACAGTCTCTTTTGGGTATCCTATGAAGACACATTTCTTCGATTTGGGTTCGAGCTTATCAGGTTGAAGCTTTTTCACATAAGCATCGCAACCTCAAACTTTAAGAAACGTCAACTTGGGTTTCTTGCCAAACCACAGTTCATAAGGTGTCGTCTCAACGGATTTAGATGGTGCCCTATTTAACGTGAATGCACTTGTCTCTAATGCATAACCCCAAAACGATAGTGGTAAATCAGTAAGAGACATCATAGATTGCACTATATTCAATAAAGTACGGTTATGACGTTCGGACACACCATTAGCTGTGGTGTTCCAGGTGGCATGAGTTTGTGAAACTATTCCACATTGTTTTAATTGAACGCCAAACTCGTAACTCAAATATTTGCCTCTACGATCAGATCGTAGAAACTTTATTTTCTTGTTACGATGATTCTCTACTTCACTCTGAAAATCTTTGAACTTTTCAAGTGTTTCAGACTTGTGTTCATCAAGTAGATATACACATATCTGCTCAAATCATCTATGAAGGTCAGAAAACAATGATACCCGCTGTGAGCCTCAACACTCATTGGACCGCATACATCGGTATGTATTATTTCCAATAAGTCAATGGCTCACTCCATTGTTCTGGAGAACGGAGTCTTAGTCATCTTTCCCATGAGGCATGGTTCGCAAGCATCAAATGATTCATAATCAAGTGATTCCAAAAGTCCATCGGCATGGAGTTTCTTCATGCGCTTTACACCAATATGACCTAAATGGCAGTGCCACAAATAAGTTAAACTATCATTATTAACTTTGCATCTTTTGGCTTCAATATTATGAATATGTGTATCACTACGATCGAGATCCAACAAACTATTTTCATTGGGTGTATGACCATCAAAGGTTTTATTCATGTAAACAGAACAACAATTATTCTTTGACTTCAAATGAATAATCGTATTGCAATAAACATGATCAAATCATATTTATGCTCAACACAAACACCAAATAACATTTATTAAGGTTCAACACTAATCCCGAAAGTATAGGGAGTGTGCGATGATGATCATATCAATCTTGGAACCACTTCCAACACACATCGTCACTTCACCCTTAACTAGTCTCTGTTCATTCTGCAATTCCAGTTTCGAGTTACTAATCTTAGCAACTGAACTAGTATCAAATACTGAGGGGTTGCTATAAACACTAGTACAGTACACATCAATAACATGTATATCAAATATACCTTTGTTCACTTTGCCATCCTTCTTATCCGCCAAATACTTGGGGCAGTTCTGCTTCCAGTGACCAGTCCCTTTGCAGTAGAAGCACATAGTCTCAGGCTTAGGTCCAGACTTGGGCTTCTTCACTTGAGCAGCAACTTGCTTGCCGTTCTTCTTGAAGTTCCCTTTCTATTCCTTTGCCCATTTCTTGAAACTAGTGGTCTTGTCAACCATCAACACCTGATGCTTTTCTTGATTTCTACCTTCGTCGATTTCAGCATCACGAAGAGCTTCGGAATCGTTTCCGTTATCCCTTGCATATTATAGTTCATCACGAAGTTCTAGTAACTTGGTGAAAGTGACTAGAGAACTCTGTCAATCACTATCTTATCTGGAAGATTAACTCCCACTTGATTCAAGTGATTGTAGTACTCAGACATTCTGAGCACATGCTAACTAGCTGAGCTATTCTCCTCCATCTTGTAGGCAAAGTACTTGTCAAAGGTCTCATACCTTTCGACATGGGCATGAGTCTGAAATATTAATTTCAACTCTTGGAACATCTCATATGCTCCATGGCGTTTCAAAAACGTCTTTGAAGCCCCGATTCTAAGCCGTATAGCATGGTGCACTAAACTATCAAGTAGTCATCATATCGAGCTTGCCAAACATTCATAATGTTTGCATTTGCTCCTGCAATCGGTCTGTCACCTAGCGGTCCATCAAGGACATAATTCTTCTGTGCAGCAATGAGGATAATCCTCCGATCACGGATCCAATCCACATCATTGCTACAAACATCTTTCAACTTAGTTTTCTCTAGGAACATATCAAAAAAAGGGAGCTAAACGCGATCTATTGATCTACAACATAGATATGCTAACACTACCAGGACTAAGTTCATGATAAATTAAAGTTCAATTAATCATATTACTTAAGAACTCCCACTTAGATAGACATCCCTCTAATCATCTAAGTGATCACGTGATCCATATCAACTAAACCATGTCCGATCATCACGTGAGATGGAGTGGTTTTCAATGGTGAACATCACTATGTTTTTCATATCTTCTATATGATTCACGCTCGACCTTTCGGTCTCGAGTGTTCCGAGGCCATATCTGCATATGCTAGGCTCGTCAAGTTTAACCCGAGTATTCTGAGTGTGCAAAACTGGCTTGCAACCGTTGTATGTGAACGTAGAGCTTATCACACCCGATCATCACGTGATGTCTCAGCACGAAAAACTGTCGCAACGGTGCATACTCAGGGAGAACACTTATACCTTGAAATTTAGTGAGAGGTCATCTTATAATGCTACCGTCGATCTATGCATAATAAGATGCATAAAAGATAAACATCACATGCAATCAATATATGTGATATGATATGGCCATCATCATCTGGTGCCTTTGATCTCCATCTCCAAAGCACAGTCATGATCACCATCGTCACCGGTGCGACACCTTGATCTCCATAGTAGCATCGTTGTCGTCTAGCCAACTATTGCTACTACGACTATCACTACCGCTCAGTGATAAAGTAAAGCCATTACATGGCGATTGCATTTCATACAATAAAGCGACAACCATATGGCTCCTGCCAGTTGCCGATAACTCCATTACAAAACATGATCATCTCATACAATAAAATTTAGCATCATGTCTTGACCATATCACATCACAACATGCCCTGCAAAAACAAGTTAGACGTCCTCTACTTTGTTGTTGCAAGTTTCACGTGGCTGCTACGGGCTGAGCAAGAATCGTTCTTACCTATGCATCAAAACCACAACGATATTTCGTCAAGTATGTGTTGTTTTAAGCTTCACAAGGATCGGGCGTAGCCACACTCGATTCGACTAAAGTTGGAGAAACTGACACCTGCCAGCCACCTGTGTGCGAAGCACGTCGGTAGAACCAGTCTCGCGTAAGCGTACGCGTAATGTTGGTCCGGGCCGCTTCATCCAACAATACCGCCGAATAAAAGTATGACATGCTGGTAAGCAATATGACTATTATCGCCCACAACTCACTTGTGTTCTACTTGTGCATATAACATCTACGCATAAACCTGGCTCGGATACCACTGTTGGGGAACGTAGTAATTTCAAAAAAAATTCCTACGCACACGCAAGATCATGGTGATGCATAGCAACGAGAGGGGAGAGTGTTGTCCACGTACCCTCGTAGACCGAAAGTGGAAGCGTTATGACAACGCTGTTGATGTAGTCGTACGTCTTCATGATCCGACCAATCCAAGTACCGAACGCACGGCACCTCCGAGTTCAGCACACGTACAACTCGATGACGTCCCGCAAACTCACGATCCAGCAGAGCTTTGAGGGAGAGTTCCGTCAGCACGACGGCGTCGTGACGGTGATGATGATGCTACCGACGCAGGGCTTCGCCTAAGCACCGCTACGATATGACCGAGGTAGATTATGGTGGAGGGGGCACCGCACACGGCTTGGAACAATCAACTTGTGTCTCCTAGGGTGCCCCCCTACCCCCATATATAAAGGAGAAAGGGGGGAGGCCGGCCTGGCCTTGGGGCGCGCCAACGAGAGGAGGAGTCCTCCTCCTAGTGGGAGTAGGACTCCCCTTTCCTTGTCCAACTAGGAAGGAGGAAGGGGGAAGGAAGGAGAGGGAGGAAAGAGGGGGCGCCGCCCCCCCTCCTTGTCCAATTCGGACTCCCAAGGGGGGCGCGCGGCCAGCCCTAGGCCCTCTCCTCTCTCCCACAAGGCCCATGTTGGCCCAATAGATCCCCTGGGGCTTCCGATAACCCCCCGGCACTCCGGTAAATATCCAGTGACCTCCGGAACTCATCCGGTGTCCGAATATAGTCGTCCAATATATCGATCTTTATGTCTCGACCATTTCGAGAATCCTCGTCATGTCCATGATCACATCCGGGACTCTGAACTACCTTCAGTACATCAACACACATAAACTCATAATACCGATTGTCACCGAGCGTTAAGCGTGCGGACCCTACAAGTTCGAGAACGATGTAGACATGACCGAGACACGTCTCCGGTCAATAACCAATAGCGGAACCTAGATGCGCATATTGTCTCCCACATATTCTACGAAGATCTTTCTCGGTCAAACCGCATAGCAACATAGGTTGTTCCCTTTGTCATCGGTATGTTACTTGCCCGAGATTCGATAGTCGGTATCTCAATACCTAATTCAATCTCGTTACCGGCAAGTCTCTTTACTCATTCCGTAATACATCATCCCACAACTAACTCATTAGTTGCATTGCTTGCAAGGCTTATGGCGATGTGCATTATCGAGAGGGCCCAGAGATACCTCTCCGACAATCGGAGTGACAAATCCTAATCTTGATCTATGCCAACTCAACAAGTACTGTCGGAGTAAATGGCCACAGGTAGCCTAACCGACTACCCCTGGCTCTTCACAAATTATCAGGCCATTTGAGCCTTCAAGCATTCAAGGTATTGGGCCGCCTTCCCCCGGCCGGCTACCCCCGGAGCCGACTCTCAGAAGGCGACCCAGCCTCAGAAACCTCCCCCAAGATAACTACGAGATGGCCGACTCCAGGAAGTCGGCCACGGAGAACGCCGACTCCCAAGTGCCGGCCATGAAGAGCGCCGACTCCAAGAAGCCGGCCGAGACCGCACCCGCCAAACTACGCCCACATAACGGTGACAAGACGGGGTGTGGCTACAGTGCGGCCCACTACCCCCGAATCCCGAGGCAGGCATGGCCACAGGACGCCGTACGGGTCGGCCATTTCCCGTCCGGCTCGGCCCTGTAGCCATGCAGGCCTCAACGTCATCCACGACAGACGCCAGTACGGCCCACGGATGGTGGGCCCCTTCAGCCAGAGAGAGGCATGAAGGCGGCCCGGCCTCCCCCAGTCGGCCAGGGGCGTAGCCGGCCCCCAGAAGTCGGCTACTCCCCTCCCTCGAAACATGTGCCACATTAAGGAGACAAGGCGAGGTAAGGCTACAGTGAGAGCCCTCGAGGCGGCACACTGTAGCCACGCTTACCTCGACGAAGCCCTCGTCATCAGGGGCGAGGCTACAGTGAACAGCCGCCGACAAGACCCCCAGGCGATGGGGCCGGCCTGTCGACCAAGAGGCAGCCAGCCGGCGGGACCCACCAGTCGGCGGGCCCCAATGGCCGGCGGAGAAGCCGGCGAGCATAGACACTGACGACTGGGACCCGCGCCCAGCCGGATTACAATTGTACCCCCGGGGGGTAGGCCTATATAAACCCCCCGGGGCGCCCATGCAAAGGGTTGGCTTCTTAGAGTTACACACACCATATAGAGAGGGAAGCGAGAGCTAGACTTGCTCTTCTCCTCCCCTGAACCACACAGCTCAAGGAGCACTTGTAGCTACTCATTCTGATCTAGTGATCATGCGGAGACCCCGCAGAGCAGGACTAGGGGTGTTATCTCCACGGAGAGCCCCGAACCTGGGTAAGATTCGCCGGCGAGCATGTCTTCGCCTCATCCCGTTTCCAGGCACCGGCGACGTCTTACTGGCTCCACAATGATAAGCCACCCGTTGGCATATGTTGCGCCTACCACCCGACATTTGGCGCCCACCATGGGGCTAGGTGCACCGTCATCCGGGGACCTGTTCTGGACGGGAACCCTTTTCCTCCCCCGCGAGCGCAGCCAGCCTACTGCGCCCGATGGCGTTTGCCCCGACGCGCTGCAAGGCGTCGACGACGCCTGCGCGACGAGCCGCCTCGCCGATCTGCTCGGCGAGGCTCGCATCTCCGACGAGCCCGCGTCCGACGCGGGCACGGACTACCCCGAGAGCCGCCTTGTCAGCCTCCTCGACCAACTTCACGTCTCCAGCGAGCCTGTTGCAGACTTGGAGTCGGTCGGCTCCACCGACCCGATGCTTGTCGATTCCGACACGGCATCGCTCGACGCCTACCCCTCCGACGTGGTGGTCTTCGACGACCCTCTCCCTCGAGCTGACAGCGGCAGCAGCGCTGTCACCGAAGTGTTGGTCATCAGCCACGTCGCCAACTCGGGCGAGAATGCCCACGACGCCCTGCAAGCGGCGATGCATGACCTATCCATCCCCATCCCAGCCGACGCCGACGCCGAGACCTTGGAGGCACGCCGCCTCGCCCTCATCACGGAAGGCCAGAAGATAGCCTCCATGAGACGCCTCACCGAGGCTCACCAGCGCGAAGTCGACCGTGCCGCCTTCGGTACGCCACCGCGTAGCGGGCCGAGCCGAGCCGGCTTCGTCCAGAAGCACGGCGCGGCTATCGCCCGCATGCTGGGGGCAGATTGCCCCGTCTATGCCACCCCGCTCGAGAATCTACGAGCCGCTCAGGCGGCCGCTGAAGAGCTGAATCGGCTGGGAGCCGATGAGCTCCCCTACATGACAAGGCGGATCCAGCAGCTGATCGACGCGGTCGCAGAACGCCACGAAGCCGGCGCCCGCGCTGATAGTCATCCCCCGCGCTGGGAGCACGCCGCGACGTCCCGATCGCCGACTGCGAGCGGCGCCTGCAAGAAGAAAGACAAGGAGCCGGCCGCTAGCCGCAGCCGGACTCGTATTACCATCGAGCGCGACGCAGAAGGCCGCCCTCGAGCGGTGGAGCGCCAAGGAAATCCGCCTCCTCCCCCGCCTCGAGGGGAGAGACATCCCACTCCGCCGCCTGTCACGCATCCGACTCTTGGTGGCCGACTAGGCCGCCGCGAAGGAGTCGGCGAAAACGACGCCCGCCACCGGATCGACCGCCTAGCTCGATCCCTGGCGCCAGAAGAAGAAGACGATGTCGGCCCGCCGTGCTTTGGCCCCCGCATCCGCGACGAGCCCTTCCCCAAAGGGTTCTCGCTCCCCAGAGACACGCCCAAGTACAACGGCTCTGTGAAGCCGGAAGATTGGCTCATCGATTATTCTACTGCGGTCAACATAGCCAATGGCAACAGACGCGTCGCCGTGAAATACGTCCCCCTCATGCTGCAAGGCACGGCGCGCACCTGGCTCAACAGCCTCAAGCCATACAGCGTCAACAGCTAGTTGGACTTCACGGAAGTCTTCGTCCGCAACTTCACCAGCACGTACAAGCGGCCTCCCAAGCCTCGCCAGCTCTCCCTATGCGTCCAAGGACCCAACGAGTCGACTCGCGACTACCTCACGCGGTGGGCCGAGCTCCGCAACTCCTGCGAGGGGGTGCATGAGGTTCAGGCCATCGAGTACTTCACCGCCGGGTGCCGAGAGGGCACCCTCCTCAAGCATCAGCTCCTCTGCGATGAGCCGGCTACCCTCGATGAACTGCTGATCATCGCGGATAAGTACGCCACGGCCGACTCCTCGATGAAGACCGAGCTCCGAGTGGACGCCTCTGGGAAGGTGCTTGCTCCGGCTCCCAAGACGCCGGCTAGCGAGTCCAATCGGCGCCCCTACCAGAACGACCACAAGCGCAAGGTCCCTATACCGCCTTCCACCAGTCGGCAGGTGGCCACTGTTGAAGATGAGCAACCCGAAGAGCGGTCCGCTCCCAAGAAGAAGGGTGGTAGGCCGGCTTGGCAGCCAGCTTTCTCCTACGAGCAGACTCTCGACGCCCCCTGCAAGTTCCACAGTGGCGCGAAGCTGTCCAACCACACGACCCGAAAGTGCCACCGGCTCACGCGAATCTCCAAGGGCAAGGGGCTGGTGCCGCCTCCGCCTCTCGGCCCGCCGCCTCCAGCCGCCCAGCAGCCGGCGGCTCGGCCAGCAGTCAGAGCCGTTCAAGATGAGTTCCCTGAAGAGCATGCCGCCTACGTCGTCTTCACAAGCCAAGTTGAAGGCAAGCGTAGTCGGCGCCGTCAGCATCAAGAGGTCAACGCAGTCGCCTCTAGCGCTCCCGAGTTCATGCACTGGTCCACGAAGCCCATCAACTGGAGCCAGGCCGACCACCCAGAGGTGATGCCATCCCCTGGCTCCTATGCACTAGTCTTGGATGTCACCCTCGCGACGGAGAGGCGAGCTGCCCGATTCTCCCGCGTCCTGATTGATGGCGGAAGCCGTATCAATATACTGTACCGCGATACCATGGAGAAGCTGAACATCAAGGCGAAGCAGCTCATGCCGAGCCGGACCGTGTTCCATGGCATCGTGCCCGGCTTGTCTTGTTCCCCGATCGACAAGATCAAGATGGATGTTCTCTTCGGAGACAAGGATCATTTTCGCCGAGAAGCAATCTGGTTTGAGGTAGTGGATCTGGAGAGCCCCTACCATGCTTTGCTTGGCCGACCTGCTCTGGCCAAGTTCATGGCTGTGCCCCACTACGCCTACCTAAAGATGAAGATGCCAAGCTCGAAGGGGATCATCACCATAGCCGGCGACTACAAGAAGTCCATCGAGTGTGCCATGGCCAGCAGTCGGCTGGCCGAGTCCCTCGTAGTAGCAGAAGAGAAGAAGATGCTGGAACGGGTTGTGGCCATGGCTGGCAAGCAGCCGGCTTTGTCCCCCAACCCCAAAGATTGTGATGCGCAGGGCTCCTTCCAGCCGGCCAAGGAGACGAAGAAGATACCCCTGGACCCGGAGAACCCGGAAAGGTTTGCTGTCATTGGGGCAAACCTGGACAGTAAATAGGAAGGCGAGCTCGTCGACTTCCTCCGTGAGAATCGAGACATCTTCACATGGTCCCCAAAGGACATGCCGGGTGTCCCGAAGGATTTCACCGAGCACAAATTGCACGTCCGAGCCGACGCGAAGCCGGTCAAGCAGCCCCTCTGCCGACTGTCAGAAGAGAAGCGAAGAATCGTAGGAGAAGAGATAGCCAGGCTCCCCGCCGCTGGCTTTATTGTGGAAGTATTTTTTTCCAGAGTGGCTGGCCAACCCAGTCTTGGTTTCGAAAAAGAATAACAAGTGGCTTATGTGCATAGACTACACCAGCCTCAACAAGGCCTGCCCCAAGGATCCGTTTGCTTTGCCACGGATTGACCAAGTGATAGACTCCACAGCCGGATGCGAGCTGTTGAGTTTTTTGGATGCCTACTCAGGGTACCATCAAATCAAGTTGGACCCAACAGACCGACTGAAGACTGCCTTCATCACACCATTCGGAGCTTTCTGTTACCTGACTATGACATTCGGCCTCAGGAATGTCGGTGCCACTTTTCAGCGTTGCATGCAGAAATGCCTCCTCAAGCAACTCGGCAGAAATGCCCACGTCTAGGTAGACGACATTGTGGTGAAGACAGAGAAGCGCGGCACCCTGCTGGAGGACCTCAAAGAAACATTCGCCAAGTTGCGCCGATTCCAAATCAAAATCAACCCCGAGAAGTGCGTGTTCGGAGTGCCAGCCGGCCAGCTGTTAGGCTTTCTGGTCTCCGAACGCGGCATTGAGTGCAACCCTGTGAAGATCAAGGCCATCGAGAGGATGGAGATTCCCACCAAATTGCGAGATGTGCAGAAGTTCACCGGGTGCTTGGCCTCCCTAAACTGCTTTATCAGCCGGCTAGGAGAGAAGGCTCTCCCCCTATACCGACTCATGAAGATGTCCACTCACTTCGAGTGGAATGACCAAGCTGACCAAGCCTTCCATGAGCTGAAGAAGATGCTGACCACTCCACCTGTCCTGGCGGCACCGACTGAGAAGGAGCCCATGCTCCTCTACATTGCCGCGACTAGCCGAGTGGTCAGTACAGTTGTCGTGGTCCAGCGCCCGGGAGAAGGCCGAGCCCAGCTAGTTCAAAGGCTGGTGTATTATCTAAGCGAAGTGCTATCCAGCTCAAAGCAAAACTACCCGCACTACCAGAAGATGTGCTATGGGGTGTACTTCGCCGCCAAGAAGCTGAAGCCCTACTTCCAAGAGCATCCCATCACGGTCGTGTGCACCGCCCCGCTCGCCGAGATCATAGGCAGCCGGGATGCATCCGGCCGGGTGGCTAAATGGGCCATTGCATTGGCACCACACACAATCTTCTACCAACCCCGCACCGCCATCAAGTCCCAAGCATTGGCCGACTTCCTCGTCGACTGGGCCGAGACCCAGTACCTACCGCCGGCTCCCGACTCTACCCATTGGCGGATGCACTTCGACGGGTCCAAGATGCGCACCGGCTTGGGAGCCGGCATCGTCCTCACCTCTCCCAAAGGCGGCAAACTCAGATACATGCTGCAGATCCACTTCGCCGCCTCCAACAACATGGACGAGTACGAGGCGCTCATACATGGGCTCCGGCTAGCCAAAGAACTCAGCATATGCCGGATCCTGTGTTATGGCGACTTAGACTTGGTGCTCCAGCAGTCGTCTGGCGACTGGGACGCCAAGGATGCAAACATGGCGAGCTATCGATTCTTCGTCCAGCAGATTAGTGGGTACTTCGAAGGGTGCGAGTTCCTTCATGTGCCAAGGGCCGACAACGACCAAGCAGATGCCCTGGCACGGATCGGCTCCACCCGACAGGCTATACCGACCAGCGTCTCCCTCCAGCGCCTCCTCAAGCCGTCCATCAAGCCGTCTCCAGAGTCGGACTCTATCTTCGTACCGCCTGTGCCGGATGCAGCCAGATCCGACTGGAGGAACCCCGCAGGCGGCACGGGGACTTCGACAACTGGCCCGGGGACTGCCGTAGTCGCACCCGACCCGGGGACTTCAGAACCCGGCCCGGGGACTGCAGCAGTCGGCCCGGGGACTGCAGCAACACAAGAAGCGGTGGCCGACTCCAATTCCACGCCACCCGACCCACGCACCCGAGTCATGGTGGCCGTACTAACAGAAGAAGAAGTCACAGCTCCGTCATGGGCCCAGCCCATCCTCAAATTCCTAGTCAACAGAGAGCTGCCGGCTGATGAGATCTCAGCAAGACTAGTGCAACGACGAGCCGGAGCATATGCAATAATCAACAGAGAGCTTGTCAAGCGCAGCATCACTGGAGCCTTCCAGCGCTGTGTCGAGCCAGAAAAAGGAGTGGCAATCCTCAAGGATATCCATCAAGGCGAATGCGGCCACCACGCAGCCTCAAGATCACTTGTGGCCAAAGCTTTCCGCCACGACTTCTTTTGGCCGACTGATTTGGAAGATGCCAAAGAGATAGTCAAGAGCTGCAGAGGATGCCAAGTTTTCAGTTCCAAGCAACACCTGCCGGCTTCTGCACTCAAGACCATTCCCCTCACCTGGCCCTTTGCCATCTGGGGACTGGACATGGTGGGCCCTTTCAAGACAGCCCGCGGCGGCTTGACACATCTGCTTGTCGCCGTGGACAAGTTCACCAAGTGGATCGAAGCGAAGCCGATCAAGAAGCTGAACGGGCCGACTGCCGTGACGTTCATCACCGACATCACTACTCGGTACGGCGTACCGCACAGCATCATCACCGACAACAGCACAAACTTTGCCAAAGGAGCACTGGCACGTTTCTGCGCGACGCAGGGTATCCGACTGGACTTAGCGTCCGTTGCCCACCCGCAGTCAAACGGCCAGGTCGAGCGAGCAAATGGACTCATCCTCTCCGGCATCAAGCCCCAACTGGTTGTACCACTGGAGCGATCGTCCGGCTGCTGGCTCGATGAGCTGTCGGCTGTCCTCTGGAGTCTGCGTACTACCCACAACAAGTCAACCGGCTTCACTCCATTCTTCCTTGTATATGGTGCCGAGGCTGTCATCCCAACCGACATCGAGTTCGACTCGCCTCGGATCACCATGTACACGGAGGCGGAGGCCAAGGAAGCAAGAGAAGACGGTGTCGACCTACTGGAAGAAGGCCGGCTGTTAGCACTCAGTCGGTCCACCATCTACCAGCAGGGGTTGCGCCGCTACCACAACCGCAAGGTCAAGCCAAGATCTTTCCAGGAGGGCGACCTTGTGCTTCGGCTGATCCAGCGAACAGCCGGCCAGCACAAGCTCTCGGCCCCCTGGGAAGGCCCTTTCGTCATCAGCAAGCCACTAGGCAACGACTCCTACTACTTGATCGACTCGCAAAAACCAAGAGCACGCAAGAGGGATGACTCCGGCAAGGAGTCGGAGCGACCATGGAACGCGAACCTCCTGAGAAGATTTTACAGTTGAAAGCAGTATGTATCATGCTACCCTTTTGTATTAAGTACGAAACAACAGGCCCCCCGAGGAGCACTCGGGGACTGCCTTCTTTTATCTATGAACGACGAGTGTCATATCCATGAATGTATTATTACATTTGATTTCCTGTCTGGCACCGGGTTTGACTAGTCGGCCCGGGGACTGGCCGCCTTAAGCTATATTGAAGTTCTACCTAAAGTCAGACAAGTAGTGTGCCGGCTCCCGAGTCCTCTCTTGTCGAAAGTCGCAGCTCGAAGAACCGACTGTCCGACTAGCAAGAGCCAAGGCAGAAAGGATGCCCACACGAAAAACGGCTAAGGACTAATGAACTTGTATAACGAAAAGACGGCCTCCGACCACGCTTGCCGGCTGTCAGAACAGTCGGCTGGCCGGCTTCCCAAACACTTCGCTATAATCCAACAAAGCTAGAGTACTTGCCCTCCCAATTGGCCAAGCACTTTTCCAACCACAGATTGCAGAGCAACTGCCTGACTAGGAAGGCGGCAACCAAGGGAGGGCGGCACAGGAAACAGCAGAAGGATGAAACGCAAAGAACAAGGAAAAGCCAAACACTTGCATCGTCATATATACATATAAAGCCCCCAACAGGCCGACAATCGACATAGTTCGAATACACCCCCAGTGGGTGGAATTGTGTAAACTTAACAGAATATTGTTCCAAAAGTGACAAGACAGGAAAATAAAAGATAGTAGACTAGACTAAGGTGCGATGTGGGAGCCGGGTTGGTCGGTGGAGACGGCGTCACGGGCTGAAGGAGTGGCCGGCTGGCGGGTCTCGGTTTGATCACCGCCGGTGGCAGGCGACGCACCCGCGCGTGACGTGTTGCTGGAGGCACGGTCAGGCTGAGGCTGGCCGGCCGCCCCACCATCCGGCCCGGCGTCTTCACCCTCCTCCTCCTCTTCTTCGCCCTCGTCGCTGGAGTCGATCTCCTCCGCCGAGTCTTCGCCGTCTGCCGGGTTCAGCCCGAACCATTCCTCCGGCTGGGCAACACCGTTGTCATCTACCTCAGGGGCGAAGGCGCTGGTGTCAGTGTAGTCGGCAATCACCGAAGCCCGCCGGATGATAGCCGGCCGCGCCGACTCCAGCTCCGTGTCGGCCTGCTGCCGCCAGGTAGCCAGCTGGTCCAGACTCAGGCCGGGATACCAGGCCTTGACGAACTCCAGTGCCCGCCTGGCGCCGGACCGAGCCGCCGAGGCCTTCCAGGCTTCGAAGCGGCCGACCGCCACCTCCAGCCAGTCGGCGGTCCGACTAGGGGTGCGGGGAACCACTTCGCCGGGCCAGAGGGCGGCGAACACCTGCGCCCCGGCACGTTGAAGCCGGCGGAGCAGTCGGTGAGCCGGCTGGAGGCGGGCCTGGATCGCCAAGAGCTGCTCCTCCAGCGACCGGCTAGCGTTTGGTGCAATCTCGGCGCCAGCCTGCCTCCGTGTCTCGCGGCGGGCCTTGATGATCTGGTTGGCGGCGGTAGAGTAGCCAGGGAAGTACTCTGCGCAAGAAAGAAAGAGAAAGAAGAGAAAACACCAAGTCAGAAAACGAGCCAAAAGCGGCAGGCGGCAAGAAAGGACGAAGAAGAAGGCGGCTTACCGTCAACCAAATCTTCGATCTGGCCATAGTCGTTGATCAGCGTCTGCCTTGCTTCGGCCCAGCCAGCCGCCTCTGTCTCATACTCGGCCTGGAGGGTGGCTTCGCTGTCCTGCACCGCCTTCAGAGCCGCCTTGTGGCTCTCCTCCTGGTCGGCCAACCTCTTGGCCAGGCGGTCACGTTCCTGCACCAAGGCAGCAAACTCGGCCTCCTTGGCACGAAGGGCAGCCTGAGACCCTCCCAGCTGCACCCTTAGACTGGCGTTGGTCGCTGCAGGGACGGCAGAGAAAGAAGAAGCAATAAGAAGAAGTCGTCAAGGAAGATCCGACCCGACTGCTCAGCAGTCGGCCCGAATCTCGGGGACTACACCCAGTGGGTGCGCTGACGCGCCCCCACGTGAGATAAAGGACGAAGCACTTACCCCGGCTCTCAGTTAGGTCGGCGGTCTTCTGGGTCAGCTCCCGAGCCTGGGAGTTGAAGGCAGGCGCGCGAAGATTGTGGTAGTCCTGCAAGATAGGCAGAAGAGCGAAGTAAGAGCAAGAACAGCAAAACTAGATCCACTAAGAAGTTCCAAGCCGCCTGCTCAGCAGCCGACTCGGAACTCGGGGACTACACCCAGTGGGTGCGCTGACGCGCCCCCACGGAAGAAACCAAGATCAAAAAGAAGCAAGATAAGAAGACTAACCCGGATGGCCGCCCGCGTCGCAAGGAACTCGTCGTTGTATTTCCTCAGCGCCGTAGCCTGGGCTTGGAGCCGGGTCCGGACGTCCTGCGCGGCCACATTCATCACGGTCGTCCCTCCGCCCGGCGTCCACCCCGAGGTGGCGCTGGCCGCCTCCATATCCTGGGCCGACGAGCTGGAGCCCGCGGCCGGCTGCGGCTCCGATGCAGCCTTCTGCGGCTCTGATGCGGCCTTCCCCGCGCGCTGGCGCAGCGGCGTCTGGACCACCAGATCAGTCCTCGCGGCCGGCTCGCCCCCCGCCGACTGCACAGGCGGCAGATCAGGCCGGCCGCCTTGAGCCGCCCCAGTCGGCGGGGTCGGTAACGCCGCCCTCTCCAAGATGACGACGTCGTCATCCCTCTCCAGCCCCGGCTGGTCACCGCCGGTTTCTTCTCGCAGGGGCTCCGGGGCCCCAGGCGCCACGATGCGCAGTGGGGTGACCAGCAAGGCCCCCTCCGCCATCGCCGCAGCCGCAGCCTCTGCTTGGGCCTTGGCTGCGGCGTCAGCGCGCGCCTTCGCCGCCTCTTCCTCCTGCGCCGCCTCGGCGGCGCCGCCCTCAACGCCTCCGCCTCCCGCGCCTCCCGCTCCTCTCGCACCTCCCGCGCGTTCCGCTCCGTCGCCGCCTGAAGATCGGCACGGGGGTCCACGCGGCGAGTAGTGCTCCCAGATCCTCCCGGCGACCCAACGACGGAGGCGGCAGCGGCCCGCTGGAGCGACAATGGAGCCCTGTTTTTTTGGAGAAAAAGACAAGGATTCAGGAGCTACCAGAGAAAGGGAAAAAGAATGCACGGAGGACAGTATACTTACGCTGACACCGTCTGCGGCTGCTTCACCGCCTTGCGGAAGCGAGCCGCCTTCGCAGCCGCCTCCTCCCGCCAGGTCGCCGCTGCCCCGCCTCTGGGCTTCTTCGGCCGACTGCCAAACAAGCCCGGCGCGGCACGACGCTTTTGCCCGCCGCCCCGAGCAGGCGGCGCAGCGGAGGAACACGCGCCGTGGCCAGGCGCCGACTGACGGCATGGGACGACTTCAGCCTCGTCGTCGTCCGGCCAGTCGTCGAAGCTGACTCCAAGCCCGGAGCCGCCTGCTTCACCACCGGCTTGGCCACCGCCCGCCTTGGTGTTGTCGTCCATAGCGGCCGCCCCCAAGTCGGGGTCCTCCAGATCGTGCTCCGTCTGGTCGGGGACGAATCGGCGCTCCGCGTCCGACCCGCCTGTAGGCCGGAGAAGAGGGCTCTGTCGAGACAAGCCGACTAGTCAGAGTCGGCCAAAAGGAAAGGAGAACATACCGTGGGCGGCGGATGGGCTCGGCAATATGGCTCCTTGCCGAACTGCCACTCTGCGGAGAGCTTGCAGTTCGCAAGGTAGTTCACCATATAGGCCACCTCGTCGTGCGGCATGTCTTTGGTGCACATCCGGCTCGGATCGAGCTGGCCGCTCATCTGACAGATCAGATGAGGGCGGCTCTGGAGCGGGAGCACCCGGCGCGTGACGAAGGCGGCCAGCAGGTCGGGCCCCGACAAGCCCTCCGACTGGATCATCGCGCGCACTCGGGCGACAGCTGCGGTTCCAGCCGGCGTCAGCGTCACGGCCCGGTAGGACAACTGGGGCCGCCTGCCTACCGGTGGGCCGGCTACGTAAGCCGGCAGATTGACGTAGTCGCCCTGCGGGGCGACGTTCTTCACATAGAAGTATGACTTCTGCCATAGCTTCACCGACTGGATCAGCGTGATGACGGGGAAGGGGTTGTCGGCAGCCACGCTCCGCATCGCGACGAAGGCGCCGGTCTGAGCCGGCACGCCCTGCATGCGCGTGCCCAGCATGGACTGGAAGAACTCCCCCCAGAGCTCGAGGGTGGGGAGGACGTCGAGGTAGCCTTCGCACAGGGTGACGAAGGCGGACAGCAGCACCACCGTGTTCGGGGAGAGGTGGTGCGGCTGGAGTTGGTAGAACTCGAGAAAGGAGCGGAAGAAGGCGCTCACAGGCAAGCCGATGCCGCGCAAGAAATGCGAGCGGAAGACTAGCCGCTCGCCTTCCTCCGGCTCTGGCGTAATCTCCTTCCCGGTGCAAGACGGACCTCCACCTTGTCCGCGCCGGGCAGCCGCCGCGTCTTGCGGAGGAACTCAACGTGATCTTCATGGACGTTGGAGCCGTCCCAATCCCCGCGGAACTGCATCGCGGCGTGGGGCTAGCAAGAATGAGCGCGGCGGCGGAGGACCGAGTGGTGGAGCAATGCGACGGCGAGGCGCTGTCGCCAGAAAGAGCAGAAGGAAGAAGATGGCGGAGAGGGAAGGGGCGTGCGAGCGCCTGCCACTCTCCCCCTCCCCCTACTTATAGCTTCGCACGGTGGAGCCGGGGAGGCGGGGCGTGGGGTGAGACGTGGGATTAACTGCACCCACTCCCCCCACGCCTCGCGATTATTACGCCCTAAAGGCATGCCAAAACCGTCGCAGGAAGACATGCGGGCGGCTTCGGGCCGCAGAGAATCCGCGCCTGGGCCCGGGCGTAGGCGTGGCGGGCCCCCGACCTGCGGCGACGTCCCGTCGCGCGCGTGGGCTGGCAGGCTTTTTAGCCAAGGGAGGCCACGTGGTTCGTAGGCGGCAAGTGGCCGGCCCGCGGCCCGGTGCGCGTGCAGGCAGGCTCCCGCCCTCCGACTCCAAAAAATTTCGCCGAGACGGCGCACCCAACCAAAGCCGGCTCCCAGCTGCCGGCTTGTCAAGATAGGAAGCTGACCGAGCTTCTCGACTCCCACCCAACCTCGAAGCTCAATCAGCTTCGGGGACTACTGTCGGAGTAAATGGCCACGGGTAGCCTAACAGACTACCCCTGGCTCTTCAAAAATTATCAGGCCATTTGAGCCTTCAAGCATTCAAGGCATTGGGCCGCCTTCCCCCGGCCGGCTACCCCCGGAGCCGACTCTCAGAAGGCGACCCAGCCTCAGAAACCTCCCCCAAGATAACTACGAGATGGCCGACTCCAGGAAGTCGGCCACGGAGAACGCCGACTCCCAAGTGCCGGCCATGAAGAGCGCCGACTCCAAGAAGCCGGCCGAGACCGCACCCACCAAACTACGCCCACATAACGGTGACAAGACGGGGTGTGGCTACAGTGCGGCCCACTACCCCCGAATCCCGAGGCAGGCATGGCCACAGGACGCCGTACGGGTCGGCCATTTCCCGTCCGGCTCGGCCCTGTAGCCATGCTGGCCTCAACGTCATCCACGACAGACGCCAGTACGGCCCACGGGTGGCGGGCCCCTTCAGCCAGAGAGAGGCACGAAGGCGGCCCAGCCTCCCCCAGTCGGCCAGGGGCATAGCCGGCCCCCAGAAGTCGGCTACTCCCCTCCCTCGAAACATGTGCCACATTAAGGAGACAAGACGAGGTAAGGCTACAGTGAGAGCCCTCGAGGCGGCACACTGTAGCCACGCTTACCTCGACGAAGCCCTCGTCATCAGGGGCGAGGCTACAGTGAACAGCCGCCGACAAGACCCCCAGGCGGTGGGGCTGGCCTGTCGACCAAGAGGCCGGCAGCCGGCGGGACCCACCAGTCGGCGGGCCCCAATGGCCGGCGGAGAAGCCGGCAAGCATAGACACTGACGACTGGGACCCGTGCCCAGCCGGATTACAATTGTACCCCCGGGGGTAGGCCTATATAAACCCCCCGGGGCGCCCATGCAAAGGGTTGGCTTCTTAGAGTTACACACACCATATAGAGAGGGAAGCGAGAGCTAGACTTGCTCTTCTCCTCCCTTGAACCACACAGCTCAAGGAGCACTTGTAGCTACTCATTCTGATCTAGTGATCATGCGGAGACCCCGCAGAGCAGGACTAGGGGTGTTATCTCCACGGAGAGCCCCGAACCTGGGTAAGATTCGCCGGCGAGCATGTCTTCGCCTCATCCCGTTTCCAGGCACCGGCGATGTCTTACTGGCTCCCACAATGATAAGCCACCCGTTGGCATATGTCGCACCTACCACCCGACAAGTACCATCGGAGACACCTGTAGAGCACCTTTATAATCACCCAATTACGTTGTGATGTTTGGTAGCACACAAAGTGTTCCTCCGGTATTCGGGAGTTGCATAATCTCATAGTCATAGGAACATGTTTAAGTCATGAAGAAAGCAATAGCAATATACTAAAAGATGGAATGCTAAGCTAACGGAATGGGTCAAGTCAATCACATCATTCTCTAATGATGTGATCCCGTTAATCAAATGGCAACTCATGTCTATGGCTAGGAAACTTAACCATGTTTGATTCAATGAGCTAGTCAAGTAGAGGCATACTAGTGACACTCAGTTTGTCTATGTATCCACACATGTACTAAGTTTCTGGTTAATACAATTCTAGCATGAATAATAAACTTTTATCATGAAATAAGGAAATAAATAGTAACTTTATTATTGCCTCTAGGGCATATTTCCTTCACCTACGCGGCGGACAGGCCGCACGCGTCCCGTCGAGCTTGTGGTTCACCTTGATGTGAAGTTGAGGCTTCCACTTGAATGGACGAAGTACTCTCCTTCATCTCCGTTTGGGTGAATTTTTTCAATAGACAAATATTGCATTGCTTCTGATGGATCTTTGTCTCCTACATCAATTGGCAATTGCTCTGCTTGTGAGCCGTTAGATTCATCAAACTTCACATCTACCGTCTCTTCAAACTTTTGGGTGAAATTATTTTAGACACGGTAAGTGTGAGAGTTTGAACCGTAACCGAGTAGGAAACCTTCATGAGATTTAGGAGCAAATTTCGAGCGACGATGCTTATCAAGAATGTAGCACTTTGAGCCAAATACTCAAAAGTATCCAACTTGGGGTTTGGTACTGGTGAGTGATACGTCTCCGTCGTATCTATAATTTTTGATTGTTCCATGCCAATATTATACAACTTTCATATACTTTTGGCATCTTTTTATACTATTTTTGGGACTAACATATTGATCCAGTGCCCAGTGCCAGTTCCTGTTTGTTGCATGTTTTATGTTTCGTAGAAACCCCATATCAAACAGAATCCAAACGGAATAAAAACGGACGGAGAATATTTTTGGAATATTTGGGAAATATGGGAGGAAGAATCAACACGAGACGGTGCCCGAGGTGGCCACGAGGCAGGGGAGCGCCTGCCCCCTGGGCGCGCCCCTGACCCTCGTGGCCCCTCTTAAGGCGGTTGCTGCTCTTCTTTGGCCGCAAGAAAGCTAATTTTCAGAGAAAAATCTGGGCGAAGGTTTCAATCCAATCGGAGTTACGGATCTTCAGATATATAAGAAACGGTGAAAGGGCAGAATACCAGAGCGCAGAAAGAGACAGAGAGACAGATCCAATCTCGGAGGGGCTCTCGCCCCTCCCATGCCATGGAGGCCAAGGACTAGAGGGGAAACCCTTCTCCCATCTAGGGAGGAGGTCAAGGAAGAATAAGAAGAAGAACGGGGCCCCTCTCCCCCTCTCTTCCGGTGGCGCCGGAACACCGCCGTGGCCATCATCATCATCACCGCGATCTTCACCAACACCTCCGCCATCTTCACCAACATCTCCATCACCTTCCCCCTCTATCTACAGCGGTCCACTCTCCCGCAACCCGCTGTAACCTCTACTTGAACATGGTGCTTTATGCTTCATATTATTATCCAATGATGTGTTGCCATCATATGATGTCTGAGTAGATTTTCGTTGTCCTATCGGTGGTTGATGAATTGCTATGATTGATTTAATTTGCTTGTGGTTATGTTGCTGTCCTTTGGTGCCCATCATATGAGCGCGCGCGTGGATCACACCATAGGGTTAGTTGTATGTTGATAAGACTATGTATTGGAGGGCAAGAGTGACAGAAGCTTCTACCTAGAATAGAAATTGATGGATACGGGATTGAAGGGGGACCAATATACACTACAAAAAATACACTTCCGTGATGATACATGTTTGTCACAGTAGGTCGCGTTTTCTGTCATGCATGTACATCCATGACAAATTTATGACAGAATCAAGATAGTCATACCTGTGCTGTCGTAGAAGTGATCCATGACATTGCCAAAATTATCATCACGGAAGTGTCCACTTCCATGACGATAAATCACGCGTCACAGAAGTGCTTTCGTCAAGGGTGACCGACACGTGGCATCCACCGTAACGGAACGCCGTTAAGCTATCGGGTCGGATTTTGGATCCGATAACCCGTTAACAGCCACGACCAATGCCGATTTTCCACGTGTAAAATTCTCATTGGCTGACGGATCCACGCGTCAGCTCCGCGTTGGCACAGGTGTCACTCATCCAACGGTCGACATGGGCCTATGATATGTTGACACGTGGACCGGCCCAAAAGTCGCCCACAAAGTTTAAATGGGCAGGCCCAACCGAAGGCCCATAAGATTTAGCGGACCATAATGGGTCGGCCCAGCTAAAGGCCCACAAAATTTAGCGGACCATAATGGGTCGGCCCAGCTAAAGGCCCACAAGATTTTGCGGACCACAATGGGCCGGCCCAGCTAAAGGCCCACAAGATTCTGCAGACCATAATGGGCCGGCCCAGCTAAAGGCCCAACATTCTCTGTCAAATCGGCCCGTCAACGGCATGTCCTAAACTGGTCATCAACGCGGCCCATGGCCACTTCTAGCCCGTTAACAGTCCGCTAAGTAATTAGGCCGAATTACGGCCCGGTGTATTTCCGGCCTGTTAAAGGCCCGGCTTCATTTGGACCCATTTACAGGCCATCAAAACTTTCGGCCCATAAACGACCGTGAAGGATTTGGGTCATATTCGGCCATGTCTGACATTCGGCCTGTTAGAGGCCCACTATAGCTTTGGGCCACTTTCGGCCTGTTGTCATTTTCGGCCTGTTAACGCCGGACGTAAACCATGGGCCATATGTGGCCCAATGTCATATTGGGCCCATTAACGGCCCATATAAAAATGACGATAATCTAGCCCGACCGAAGTTCCGGCCTGTTAAAGGCCCGTGTATTAGGTCGGCGCATTTACGGCTCGTCCGAATTTCGGCCTGTCAAAGATCCGCATCGTAAATGGGCCACCATTTCGGCCTGCTAAGTCCAGTGGGTTATTTGGCACAATCAGGGCCCAATCTCACTTTCGGTCTATTAAAGGCCCATGTTTTTTATGGGCTCGAGATATTTACACCTGTAGACGGCCTATTTTTACTGAGGGCCCAAATTATGTTTAGGCCTGTTAAAGGCCCACTATGGGCACAGGCCTACCAGAAAAATATGAAAGCTTATGCTGATTTAGGCCCAAATATTTTTA
Organism: Triticum aestivum; assembly: GCF_018294505.1. Lineage (NCBI taxonomy): Eukaryota > Viridiplantae > Streptophyta > Magnoliopsida > Poales > Poaceae > Triticum > Triticum aestivum. The sequence continues at coordinate 346,711,269 of NC_057796.1, forward strand.
GTGGGCTACATGCCAATTTCGGCCCGTAATCGTTTTTAGCCCAATTGGAATGGGCCCGACGAATGTTGGCATGTTGGGCTCCTACGAAGCTTTTGGCCGAATACATTACTAAGATAAATATACACTATACAAAAATAGCATCATAATTACTACAGCCTGAGGCAGCATCATAAATGTTGTATCACAACAAAATAAATTCCAACCATACAACAAAAGGCCTGTTGGCATAAAGTTTACAGTCCTTCCAGATAAAAGCACCATCAGATGTATAGAAGCACAGATCATTTGACCTGAGTGCTAATGTTTCAGGCTGTAGAATCTGATGGAGCAGCACGATCTCCACCTTTTTTCTGCCATTGCTCTTGAACAACGAAGTGAATGTCTGATAGTCTGGTTTCAAAACCATTCATATCTTGACGACATTTCTCAACCACTATTCTTGTTTCCGAAACAACGTCCATTAGGGATTGGACTTGTGTCTGGAGCACAGATATATCACTCTGTCTAGCAGGAAGATTTTTTTCAGTAGGCGATTTGGACGAGGTTACCTTGACAACCAACCCAGAATTACGCAGGAAGATGCTTTTTGCACTGTTAGTGGAGAGATACTGACGCACTGCAGCAAGAGGTGACATTGTGCCTGTAGTAGCCTCGTCACCTTCAGGTGGTTGTGGCTGTTCAATCATTTGTTCCATAGCTTTCTGAAAGTTTGAACTTGTAGATTAGTGTACGAGATAAGTTACTAATGAGACAAAAACAAACAAAGTAGGTTAAACGTTTATACATAACTTATTTTGGTAAACTACTGTAATACATTAGCATGTATTGTAGTGCCAACTACATAATAAAATCACTTTCGGAACATATGTCCATGTAGCATGCCTACTGTATTGTCTATTTCCTCACATTCGTTGACATCTAAGGATAAAGAGACATGGTTTAAAGTAGGATGAACATAGTATGACATCATTCATATCATGGGCAAAGAGATATAAAACAAACATGCTATTTTATCATTGTGTGCGCACGTGAACATAACAACTAGATTACATATCAAGACCAATAGAATATCCTTCATCTCTTTTAAACCATGTAAGGTGAAATGATACGTTAAGACAACTGTGAATAAAAGTGAACAGAGTAACTGACATTGGCTGCAAACCAAGTAGTTAAATGAACACATCACAGTACCAATCAGTTCAAGGCAGGAAGAGTAAGGACTTACAACAGTGGCTTGAACTGGTGTGCTCATGCCCTTCATCTTGCTGGTGTGGCAATCCTTGAAGATTTGCACTGCATTCGGTTCAGGTTCTTTTTGGTCCGCACGGGCTTTCCTCTGTATTTGGAACAAGTCAATATAGATACGATAATATGGCACAAAAAAAAGAAGGAAGTAGCAGCTATTTACAAGAGCCTCGCAGTGTGCAATATAGCTATGAGATCCTGTTGTCTGTTGGAATTTCACTTTAGAACGGTTGGTTTTGTGCTTCAAACAGTTAGCCTAGAAGAAGATACACTTGTAAGGCACATACATAAATACAAGTTTAATATGTGTTCTGATCAAATACATATAGCCTACCTGATACTTTGGATCAGACCAGTGTTTAACGAGGGCTGTCCAGTCTTCATCTGTAATATATTCCACTGGAGATGTTTGGGCGATTTCATTGTTAGCCTTGCCTTCAAAGTGAGATTTTCTAAGGTGGTACCGATACTGTCGTAGAGCAGACTAAAAAACATGAGTGCATGCTTGTTTAGTTGCATCATCTTTCAGATCCAACTTGAACCTCATCTGTTGAAAAAAGAATGTGAGTCTTATTAGGAGGAAGCTAGAAAGTATGGGACAGAGCAAGACAATATTACTAATTGCGATGAATAACATTACTTACGGATAAATGGTCAAGGAAGGTGTTAAACTGGGTATTGTCTTTCTCATTCCTGTACTGGATCCACGTTGGGAGGATACGTGCATGACACCTAACGGCAACGGCTGCCTCTGATACTAACTTGGCTGACTCTGTAGCATCACGTGGCCTTTTTAAACCTGCCTCAAAATGGATCTCCATTCTTCCTCCTTTAGATTTTGTTAATCTGTCAAGCATTATCCCTGATGTCTGTTTCCGCTTGCGCCGTGGTGCTAGTTCAACAACGAATATGGAAAGTGTTAGTGTACATCAAACTGTGAGAGTACATATAAAGGAGCATGCAACTGCAACTTGACTCAGTCAGGTACCATCTTGGTGTTGATGCTCATGAGGTTCATCTGATCTTGCCAAGTCCTGTTGTGTCAGCAGTGCTTCGGAAGTAGTGTTAGGTGTGAAGGCAGCTTGGGAACTGGCCAGTTCCGGAGCAAACGAATGAGTAACTGATTGAGATGCTGGTACAGTTGAAGCGGATGCTGCAGCTGGTGGAGGAGGTGATACTGTGTTTGTAGATTTAGCCGGTGGACTTGGACCTTCTACTGCACTATAAGTACCAGCAGAATCTCGACGGCAAAACCTTTTCCGTTTCACCCGACGAGTAACAGCACTCCCTACTATATTATTTTCCTTGCTCTTTTTTGACTTTGCCATGTCAAGCTGTACCCACAACACAAAAGAATAAAATCACTCTTCAGAACTCATTGATGCATGATACAGACAAGCAATACTTTGATGTAAGACAACCGTATGAGGATGGAATATGTAAGAAAAACAAGACGGCATGACATATTCACAGCTACGATGTGCAAACTAAGCAGAAGGATTTTCAAGAAAATAGAAGTAATGCAAGCTGGACACCATATGAAAGATGCAACCAATATTACTCTGCCAAGTTAAAAGTGTCTTGTCATAAGTGGCAATTCGAAAAATTAGAAGCAGTACAACGTAGAAATCAATGCAAGATGCAACCACTATCAAACTGCCATGTTAAAAGCGTCCAATCATGAGTGACTGATGCGGGATACACAACAGCAGTACTTTGATGTAAGAACATGGTATGATAGATAGATGCAGTGTATTCTAGACACAGAAAGCCATGTCATATGCACATGTATAACGTATGAACTCAGCACGTGCAACTTAATCAAAATAGAAGAAATACAGGCTAGACAACATATGCAACATGAAACCAATTATCACACTGTCAACTTAGAGCAAGCACCTGCGATGGTGGAGTATGGGAGATGAACTCATCACGTAGACTTGGGACTTCAACTTCATTAGCAGTAGCAGTGGCAAATCTAGAGAGTCTCTGTTTGCGTCGGTCCGGAGGACCACCAACATCCCCTAACTTACTCTTTTCCTTCCTATTTTCTGAGATTGCCTTATGAAGTCAAAACCACAAGAAGATGAATAAAATTAGCTCTGCATAACTGGTTGATGCATGATACAGACGAACACTACTTTGATGTAAGGCAAGCGTAGGATAGGAGGATGGAATATATACAAAAAAGGCAGCGTTTCATATTCACACGTACAATAGGAGGATGGAATATGTATGAAAAAACAGTAAGCAGAAGGCATTTCAACAAAATTAGAAGAAATGAAAGCTAGGCACCATATGAACATGCAACCAATATCACTGTATGAGGTAAAAAGTGTCTCGTCGTAAGTGCCATTTCAAGAAATTAGAAGCAGTACAAGCTAGAAGACAATGCAAGATGCAACCTACATCACAGTCCCAAGTTAAATGTGTCCTATGGGTAAGTGATCGTTGCAGGTATAAGTTGTAAGCTACGCGATGCAATTCAACATAATCAGAAGCAATACAAACTAGACATCATACGGAAAACGCAACCATGTATAACAGTTCCAAGTAAGAGCAAGCACCTGTGATGGTGGAGTAGAGGAGATGTGCTCATCATGTACACGTATGTTTTAGAAACAGGAACACGTGTCATATTCACAGGCATTATGTGTAAAGTAAGAAGATGCAATTCAAGTTAGAACCAATACAAGCTAGACATCATACGCAACATGCAACCACATATAATAGTGTCAAGTTAGAGCAAGCACCTGTGATGGTGGAGTAGGGGAGATGTGCTCATCATCTACACAGCTACATTGACTGTCCAGCCTTGTGTTGTCTTGTGAATCTTGTTGGGAGGATGGCGGAGTAGAATCTGTAGAGACCCCCTGTTTGAGTTGCTCCGAAGGACCACCATCATCCACTGCCGGACTAATTTCCTTCAGCTATAATGATTTTGCATTGTGAAGTCAAACCGATAAGAAAAAGGAATAAAATTCGCTCTTCAGAACTCATTCATGCATGATACTGACGAACACTACTCGGATGAAAGGCAAACACATGATGCGAGGATGGAATATGTATGAAAAACAGGATGGTGTGGCATATTCACACCTATGATGTGGTAACTAAGCAGAAGGCATTTCAACAAATTGGAAGCACTGCAAGCTAGACGCCAAATGAAAGATGCAACCAATATCACTCTGCCAAGTTCAAACTGTATGGCGTTTCAACAAATTAGAAGCAGTACATGCTAGAAATCATATGCAAGACACAACCAATATCACAGTGGCGACTTAAAGGTGCCTTATCATAAGTGACTGATGCGGGATATGCAAGAATAGTAGTCTGATGTAGAAACAGGAACACATGTCATATTCACAGGCATTATGTGTAAAGTAAGCAGATGCAATTCAACAAAGTTAGAAGCAATACAAGCTAGACATCATACGCAACATGCAACCACATATAATAGTGCCAAGTTAGAGCAAGCACCTGTGATGGTGGAGTAGGGGAGATGTGCTCATCATCTACATAGCTACGTTGACTGTCTAGCCTTGCGTTGTCTTGCGAATCTTGTTGGGAGGATGGCGGAGTAGAATCTGTAGAGAACCTCCATTTTAGTTGCTCGGAAGGACCACCATCATCCAATGCCTTGCCAATTTCCTTCAGCTTTATTGATTTTGCATTGTGAGGTCATACCGGCAAGAAAAAGGAATATCATTCGCTCTTCAGAACTCATTCATGCATGATACTGACGAACACTACTCTGATGAAAGGCAAAGTCATGATACGAGGATGGAATATGTACGAAAAAATAGACGGCTTGACATATTCACACCTATGATGTGGTAACTAAGCAGAAGGCACTTCAACAAATTAGAAACACTGCAAGACACCATATGGAAGGTGCCATCAATATCACTCTGCCAAGTTAAAACTGTCTCGTCATAGGTGGCGTTCATCAAACTAGAAGCAATACATGCTAGAAATCATATTCAAGACGCAAACCAATATCACACTGCCAACTTAAAGGTGCCCCATCATAAGTGACTGATGCAGGATACACAAGAAGAGTAGTTTCATGTAAGAACATGGTGTGATAGACAGATATAGTATGTACCAAAAACAGGAAAGCGTGTCATATTCACATGTATCATGTGTAAGCTAAGCAGATGCAGTTTACACTAATTAGGAGCAATACGAGCTAGACACCATATGCAACATGCAACCAGATATCACACTGCCAAGTTAGAGCAAGCACCTTGGATGGTGGAGTAGGGGAGCGGAGACTTGGACCTTGTAATGCACTATCAGTACAAGGAGAATCGTTACAGATGCTCCGTTTACGTTGCTGCAGAGGACCACCATCATCGCCTTCCTTACTCTTTTCCTTCCTCTTTCTTGATTTTGCCTTGTCAAGTCAAACCCACAAGAAAAAGGAATAAAATTTGCTCTTCAGAACTCATTGATGCATGATACTGACGAACACTACTTTCATGTAAGGCAGCCGCATGATAGGAGGATGGAATATGTATGAAAAACAGGACGGCGTGACATATTGACATGTATGATGTATAAAGTGTAAACTAAGCACAAGGTGCTTGAACTTGTTAGAATCGATGCAAGCTAGAAACCATATGAAAGATGAAACCAATATCACTCTGCCAAATTAAAAGGGTGCCCTAACAAATGTATTTGACCAAATTAGAAGCAATACATGGCAACAAGCTAGAATAATATGCAATATGCAACGAATAAAGGTGACTCATCGTAAGTGATTGATGCAGGATACAGAAGAGAGGTAGTTTCATGTAAGAACAAGGTTTACACATAGATGTAGTGTGTACCAAAAATAGGAAGGCATGTCATATTCACAGGTATAGTGTGTAAACTAAGCAGATGCAATTTACCCTAATTAGAAGCATTACAAGCTAGACACTGTATGCAACATGCAACCACATATCACACTGCGAAGTTAGAGCAAGCACCTGTGATGGTGGTGTAGGGGAAGTGCGGTCTTCAGGTACAGAGCTACGTTCAATATCTTCATTTAGGCTTGCTGTTTCTTGAGAATCATGTGGAGAGGATGAAATTGCATTCTTTATAAGAGTATTGCGTCTCATATTAACCCACGCGCGTGACTGTCTCATCATAAACGATAGACGCAGGATACACAAGAAGAGTAGTTTGATGTAAGAACATGGTGTGATAGGCAGATGTAGTATGTACCAAAAACAGGAAGGTGTGTCATATTCACATGTATAATGTGTAAGCTAAGGAGATGCAATTTAACAAATTAGGAGCATTGATGAGGGATACACAAGAAAAGTAGTTTGATGTAAGAACATGGTTAATAGAAAGACGTAGTATGTACCAAAAACAAGAAGGCATGTCATATTCACAGGTATAATGTGTTAACTAAGCAGATGCATTTTACCCTAATTAGAAGCATTACAAGGTAGACACCATATGCAACATGCAACCACATATCACACTGCCAAGTAAGAGCAAGCACCTGCGATGGTGGTGTGGGGGAATTGCGGTGATCAACTAGAGAGCTACGTTGACTATCTTCATTTAGCCTTGATGTTTCTTGAGAATCATGTGGGGAGGATGACACTGCACTCTTTAAACGAGTAGGGCGTCTCACAGTAACCCACTCGGGTGACTGTCTCATCATTAGTGATTGACGAGGGATACAAAAGAGCATTAGTTTGATGTACGAACATGGTTAATAGACATATGTAGTATGTATCAAAAACAGGAAGGCATGTCATTATCAAAGGTATAATGTGTAAAGTAAGCAGATGCAATTTAACAAAATTGGAAGCAATACAAGCTAGACACCATATGCAACATGCAACCACATTTGACAGCGCGAAGTTAAAGCAAGCACCTGGGATGGTTGTGTGTGGCAATTGAGATCATCAACTGCAGAGCTACATTTACTGTCTCCAACTGCTGACACTGCACCCATTAGAGCGCTAAAACGCTTAGTGCTTATCTTCGAATTACACTAGAGTGACTTCTGTCTTTTCTTTTCTGCATTCATCAACACTGCGTCAGAGTCTGAAATACCCATGCATAAAAAACAATAGTGTGAGTATGGGTGAAGTGTGTGGACAATTAGTATAGTGTAAAGGTAGCAGATAGCAGGTCGGTGAGAAATAAATGACGGGAGACATATGATAGCTCTATAACATGCATGGCACACTAAATTACTACAGGATTCTATGAAAATAACAGTTGACTGAAAGCAAATAGGTCAGTCCATTTTTTCTGCATCGTCCGATGTACAAAGAACGGGCAGATCGCCTTCATCTACCTCCAGCCAGTCAGTGTTGACGATCTTCCTCGAAACGCCAGCGACCAGCGGCCCAGTATTCCTCCCCTGCCTGCGCCCTCCCCTCGACCTCACCGCACCGCCGTGCTTGGCACCGCCCCCCGGCCATCCATTCAAGCCCCGCCGACCTCCAAATCGGGCGCAAGTAGCTCCTGCGCCCCACACCCCTATGATAGACACCGATGCGCCGCTTCCCCGGGGAACAGACGGACTAGGTGCTCCGCGCGCCTAAGCGGGTGCTGCTTCTTTTAATTGCGGTTCGACTGACCCTGAATTGAAATCCAGGCGGGCTACTGACCTCTAGCAAAGGTGAAATAGTAAAAGGGAGGAAACCTTGTGCATTTAGTATCACGAAGAAGATGCAATAAGAAGCGGTCAACTAGTTTCTTTCGTGGGATGAATACGGTGTGAGCGGAGACGTAAGATTTGCACGAATAAGGGAAGAGGAGTACCTCTTTCTGCTGGCAGTGCTATGTCCTCCTTCTGTTTTTCCGACGATCTTCTTGTTGTTCGCCGGAAACCAGAAGTTGTGGAGGACGGTGCAGCCTTGGACGAACCCATGGCCAAGTTGTTGAGTGTGGTGCGGTGGCCGTCTGTCGGCGGCGGGGAAGCAGATCCGAGGCGGCGAATGACGGCGTAGCGGGAACAGCTCCGGTGCGGTGGACGGTTGCGACACTGGAGCCGCAGCAGTGAGGCGCAGGACGGCATGGCCGGAGTGGTTCTGGTACGGCGCACGTAGGCGTCGGCGTCGTGGAGGCAGCTCTGCCTCGGCTTCAGCTGCTATGTCCTTGAGGGCGTTGCGGTTGCGGTTGCGTTGGACGACGACGTCGGGCTACCGGCTCCGGCGTGATGGAGGAGGGCGGCGGTGGATTGGCCGCTATGGGGTGGAGGACGGAGGAGGCTGGGGTTTCGCGGCTGGTGGAGAGGGCGTTTTCACGCCCATGGAGTATGAATGGGGAAACGGAGGGAGGCGGGGAACTAAGGGGGAACAATGTTTCGGTTTGAGACGCGCTTGTTTGAAATTTGGGGAAAGTTACAAACTTTGCCCCCATCTAAAATTTCGGACATATTGCGGGTTGGGGGTAGGACAGTCATGTCAGGTGTCCCAAATGTGGGCGGGATAGATTTCGGCCGAGCGCATGGGTAGGCGCCCACGACGTATGAATGCTTCTCGGAGGCGGTTGAGACTGGCGTCTTGGTGAAGTTACAAACCTACCCCGGTTTAGACCTTTGGAGATCGGGCCGATAGGCTACAAGGGCCAGAGTCAGGACAGTAATTTCCTACCACCAAAACATTAGTCTCGCGCGGTTTCGGGTGACCAGAGGCCTATTTGGCGCTTCGTTCAATATTTGGGAGCAGAAGCATTAACGTTTTCGGTTCTCTTGAATTGAACTTTCACGATTTGTCAAACTTCACAAATCTTTACTCTTGAAAATCCTAAAGCTACGATTATTTTGGAATGGAGGGGGTACATTTGAATATACATTGTACACGAGTATATATTAAAAAAATATGCAACTTACCTCAGTTCATGCATGGTTCCAGATATAATCTCCTTGGTTGCAAAAAAAAGTTAGATATGCGTATGAATATATATAGCATGTTCAAACTCATAACAAAGATTGATGCCCCCTTTTACATCTGATTTACAAATGCCATTATCTCGGGTTCAAATAGATGAATGCACTTCCTATGAATTCGAATCTTCGAAACCCCCTTTATGTTGAATTCGACATGTATTCTATTTCATAGCTAGCAATTTGGAATGTATCCATGCAAGTGACAAATGTATAAAGTGCTTCACACTAACAACATGGAGTGCACTAATTAATGTTTATATATGAACTGCAAAAGCATCCATTGCCTGTATTTCAAACCGCTCCCACTCTATGGATCGATAATATGAAATAAACACATGCACATGCTAGAATTCAATAGAGTATGGGTGTCTGATAGACCGATTTTCGTCCATACGCAATTTGCAAAATTCATGATCTCATCCAAAAATAATAATGGCATTTATATTTTAATTTAATGCGTAGAACTGCCTTTTACACGTAGATGCACTATGCCTCGCCCCGTTCTCACAAACGCGTTATATATCTCTCTATCTAACGCATAAGTGCACACACTTTATATGCATCGGCATTTCTCTTTCACACATGCTCACAATCTCTCTCAGGGTGTCGGGGTGTCTCACGCACATGCTCTCTCTGTTTCTCTCTCTCTCTCTTTCTGACTACTATGTACCACTCTTTTCACTAATCTCAGTTGGAAAACACTATTTCTCTCACATGCATATATACACATGCACGGTCTCTACTAGCCCTCTATACGCACATATATGTTCCTACGTGTCTCCCGCATCATTATCTTTAGGCCTCTCTCGCATACATTGCCCCCCCCCCCCGACACACCTCTCTCTTAGTAGTTGGCAGATATGATTTCATCATATCATTCGGTAGGATACCCCCGGCTGTTAGGCTGGATGGTAATACGAGGCAAAGTTTTACCCTAGTTCGGATCGGACCCTTGCAGTTGAAGAAAGAGCCTACTCCTGGTACTGTATATTAGTGATAGGGGTGTGTACAAAGTACACGTGAATACCAGGCATTGTGCGTGTGTGTATACTATCGACGAACTAGCCCCCAAGCTTGTATAACATACTAAGGGCCTAGGGTTACAAATCATATATAGTCGGCTTATCACCAGTGGGGATAGAGTCCTCCGCGACTCTGGTAGCTTCGTGTTGTACGCCGAGTCCTCCACATGGGTCTTCGTATAACACGTCTCGGTCCAACCTATATGTGGCGCAGGATGGAACCGACCCATGAGTCTTCATGTTGACCCACCACAACAAGAAATGATGTGCCCACCACACCACACACACAATCGGCCACTAAGAAAATAAGCATATACAATAGTACAACGGTATCTAGCTCACGATACGTCTCCATATTTTGTTGATGACACTGACGGACTTTGCATTTGATGCGTGCTCCATATTTTGTTGACGACACTTATGGTCATTGTATTTGAAGCGAAAGCACGATATGGTCACTGGACTTCAGAATAAGCTCATCACGGTCACCACATACATTTTGTCATGCTAACCAACATGTGGTTGGATGGTTAGAGGATAGTGGTTTCTCGAGCCCACCAAGGTTAAAGTCCCGGTGCTCGCATTTATCTTGTGTTAATTTCAGTATTTTCCGGCGATGTACGTTCAGTGGGAGGAGACATTCCACTCGACTACGAGGCACCTATGGTGACTTCGTAAAATCTCAAGATCATATAAGTTGGCCCACTCTCCCGAAGGTGCTCATAGGGGTAGGGTTCGCGTGTGTGCGCTTATAGCGGTGAGTGCTTGCGCGTATATATGAGCCCTTGCGTCTGTACCGTGTTAAACAAATACATATCATGATTATACGGTCACTGGCTCACCCGTACAACTCCGTATTTTGTTGATGACACAATCAATTGACCAGTCAAACGTTCCACGCGGCGCAACTAGTGTTGCACCATCGGGGCGCGTAACCATGGGGCCCACCTGTCAGCCCGTATATGAAAGAAAGAAATGGTAGTTTGAGTCTGTACTGTGTTAATAAAATAGGAGTACATTTTAGGGTGATCATACGGTCACTGGCTCACCATACAGCTCCGTAATTTGTTGATAACACGATCAACTAACCAGTCAAACGGTCCACATTCAGCAGCGCACATTACCATAGGGCCCACCCGTCAGCACGTATATGAAGGACAGAAATGGTAATAAATTAGTGGTCGGTGGGTATTCGAAGTCGTGAGACCTCTGGTTGGCAGTCACCGGCGGTTGGGGGGCGTTCATTGGGCGGTGAGGTGGGGATCCCCAGAGAAAAAGCTCGGCGGGGGCGGAGGGGGGCTAGAGGGATGGCCGGTGCGGCGGCGGACCGGCGGTGGGGAGTGGTTTCGGGGAGGGCGGGCCGGCCGTGGGCGGCGGGCTGGCGGTTCGGCCGGTGGTGGCTAGCGGCTCAGGGGGGTGGAGTTTGATGACAAACTAGAGGCCCTTGATTTCGTATCCAACGGCTGGAAAATCTAATGACCAGAGATGAAAAAGTCAGTCGACTGACGTGTAGCCTCACCCCGCACGTACACATGCACGCACGCATGTAGGCGTGCAACACTGACACGTACACACGCACGCATGCTGGCGTGCAACACTGACACGTACACATGCACTCACGAACACACGCACGTACGCACCCATGCATGCAACACTGAAACGTACCCTTGCACGCACGCAACACTCGCACGCCTGCATGCACACAGCACACGACGCAAGACACACGCTCAACCTATACGTGCATGCACCCTTTGTTAAGGACATGGATTGTTATGGGTATTAATCAATCTTATCTGTGATAAATAGAACATTGATGTTTGCAGCGGTCTTTATGAATCACAACGTATCGAACGGGCTATCAACATAGTAGGCTTATCTACATGAAAAAGATGACGTCACAGTCAATGAACAATCATCGGTTTATGAAATGCCCGCTTCTGACCGCCCTGGCCCACCAAAGGTTCCTCTGCTGTGCGCTGCCTGCGTTGGGTCACTGACATGCAGGCCATGCACCCAAAGAGCCCACACGTCAGTGGAAGAACGGCGCGGTGTCCTAGGTCAGAGTCGAGGGCGCCACTCGCGGCACGCCCGGCTGAACACGCCTCCGTGCCGCATTCAAACGCCTCCATGAAACCCGCCCGTGTGGAAGCCGAGAAACCCACTCTAGACACACGTCCATTCATGACCGGGCCGGCGTTAAACGCAACGCCGGCCGAGCTCCTCCCGTCCGCCATCTATTTAATCTCCAATTTAAACGAGGCCAAACGCCGGCCAAGAATCGCACACCTCCGCTGCTCCCCTATCCCCTCCACCATTTTGTCCACTCTTACAATGGCTTACGAAGAGTAGTTATTCCGCATCCAAGCCGGCTGGGTAGCCCGCCGGATACGAGCTATGCAGCTCGCTGATCCACCTCCCTCCCCTCGCCCGACAGAGCCAGTTGCCACCCCAAGCCGGCGCGTGGTTCAGCAACTCGCCGCTCCAGGCCAGCTCGACGAGGAGCGGCGCACGGGCGTCGTTGCTGCCGTCCACGCCGCCACCTCGTACCGCGTCTCCCGTTTCTGTGGCCGAGACTCGCATGCCGGCGGCTGCGCCATGCAAGCAGCGACAGAAGTCGGGTGCGCGAAGAGCGACGAGTCGGTGGCCAGCGCCTCCGCGTCCGCCGCCATCATCGAGAAGTAGAACACGGGAGGCCGCCGCCGCTTGGGTCCCATGAAGGCCACCGCGGAGGCGACGCCGACGTACACAGCAGGTGTCTTGCCGGATCCTTTTGTTGCGAGGACCTTCGTCGACTCCGCATGGGCTCCACGGAAGAGGGGAATGTTCGGATGAACTCGAGTCGGTGCCGGCCATGGCGAAGTAGTGGCCGGTGATGAACTCGAACCGGTGCCGGCCACCATCATCTTCGGCACCAGCCAATGATATCAGTTGGGCAGTGGGGAAGTGAGCCGTCCTTTGCGCTGAAGCATATACCTCCGGGGCTCCCGGCAGTCCGGTGATCGTGCTGCCAGACATGAGGAACACAAATCGATCGGCGGGCGACCATTTAGGCCAGGTATTATATACCTGTGCTGTCGAGAACTAGCACCACGTAGTTCATTTGAATGTAATGAAATCCGTCATGTTTGTATGAAAATCCGGAATTTTATATGATTTCCGTCATTGTTTATATGAAATATCAGTTTGTCTACGTGTTTGCGTGAATTTCTTCCGGTTGGTTGAGTTGCTGTCATAATGTGTGCGGCTACGGTTGGATGGCGTAATTTGCGGGTCGCCGGTCGGTCTGCGGGCGGCTCGGGCGGCGTTGTGGGACAAAAAAACACAGCTTGTGCGAGCTCGTCTCCAACGTGCGTGCTGGAGGATGCATGACAGCATGAGCACCCGAGCCATTCCTCGTTCATCGGTGGCAAAGGCACCGGTGGACAAAAGGGTCGCCAATATTTTGGCTACCCCGGGCAAGATCCAAACAGCCCCTCCCAACAGATTCAAATCCCTCGTTCGCCGTGGAATTTTGCCATGTGTTGTTTTCATGGACTAGCAAGATGCCCGTGCATTGCACGGAACATCAAGATGCATTTTTTTACAAACTCCCGCATGCATGCAAGGGATAATTAGTGTCCTCCTTTGCTAGTACCACGAGGCAAACACCATTAATATTGCATCGATTAGTGTTAGTGGCCTTGTATATCTGCAAATTGTAATTTTGATAGTGGCCCCTTGTATATAAAAATGGAGGGAGAAAGATGAGAGATAAGGTGAGGAGGAGTGGGCGTGGTGGTGACTGGTGGTCGGACTGGGCGGAGGCATGGGGATGGACGGCGCATTATGTCTAGGTTTGTATCTCTCTCACACACACCCACGTAGGTGGCGGACGTGCACGAAGAGAAGAGGTGCACGCACGGCGCACGTACTCCCGTCTCTTTCCCAACCACACCCGCGCGGGTACACGGTGGAGCTCATTTCTGTATGAAAAAGGCAGCCCACGTGGTAATTTGGCACGTGTACTGGTTGTCCACTTGGTGGAGGGAGGATCGTCTACCACGGGTGAACAAACAAATTGCGACTTGACGCGTTATGTTAAATTAAAAAAAAAAGAGGCAAACCATGTGGGGCCTACCTTAGAGGCAAGGCTCTATACACTAGAGTACTTTTGATGTGTCCCGTCAACTCGCAGAACGAGGAGAAGCTTGCTTAGTACGCCGTCTAGCCCGCCCACGGGCGCGGTGGCTCGCAGGATGAGGTGAAACTTGCTTACGAGTAGTAGTAGTACTACTACTACTACTATATGCCTTTATGCCCGCTCCCTCGCCCACGCGCGCGGTGGCTCGCAGCACGACGAGAAAAATTTACTACTCCCTCCGTTTACTCCTCGTCCCTACTACGTACTTTGGTTAGTACTCCCTCCATTTACTTATACAAGGCCACTATAAAAAATACATTTTGCATCTATACAAGGCCACAAATAGTATTCGAGACAAAAGTTACTACTCCCTCCTTTCCAGTTTATGGCTCAATTTCAAAATCTCTCCAACCAAGGTAGACGGTGAGTGGTCGAATTAATTTCGTAGTTTGCACAAGTAATTAGTACGCTCGTTTTTCTCAAGAAGTTATGTTTACCGAGGCATTAATTAGAACGAATGCATGAATGACCACTAAATTTCCATGAACTTGTACATGCATTGGTTAGTTTCCTCTTGACACTGCTTGCGTCGGGTGATTTAACGCACCTCGAAATCCAACATGTAATGGTACTACTACTAGTATAGTAGAATTGAGACTTATCAAACGGAAAAATGAATGTTTTTTAGAGGAGCCCTATAAACCCTAGTGGGTATGTACTCCGTAAAAACAGATTTTTCCAAAACTAAGTCGCTCCCTTTCATGAATTCTGTAGTATACTCCTCCGTCGACGCTCCCTTTCATGAATTCTGTACTTCCTGTTGCCGACATGTGGGACATATAGTAACCGGGTCGACGTGTCAAGCACCAAATAACAGTGCAGAACAGCAGGGGGGACGCACCCCACTCGTATCGGCCCAGTAGTAGTAATGAGCAATGAGACGTCAAATCACAATGTCGCACCTTCCCAGACGGACGAAGCAACCATTATTTCACACTTCGGTTCGCCATCATCTCAAACCACGTAGTATTGCTTCTGCCTCAAGAGGGACACGCGCATCGCCTTGGTACATCATGACACGTGGGACCGCATGACAGGCCATGCAACCCCGCCGATCGCTCGGTAAAATCACCTCATTTTTACTATACTTCCTCCGTATCAGTTTACTACATGGCATGCACGTCGTTCTAGGTTGAGAATTTAACTGGCTATATATGTGATGAACAGTACTCTAGCCTTTTAAAAAATGTATACTTTTGTACAGTAGTACTATCGATGGATTGCGCCATGGAGCAAAAATTGAAATTAAAAAAAAGGTGGTACATATAGAGAGAGCTCGTCGCCAAATTATGCATATAGTACTATTAAAAAAGCTAGTACGTGCTTAATTGGGGTGCTAAATTCTATTAAATAAATACTAGTAGTATGTACATACTGAAGAGTTAAAGTAACGAGAAGAAACATAACATAGTTCTGCTGGGGGCTCAGCACAACACACCCCTCAAATTAAACTAAGCACACCTGAAATTAAACTATGCAACTAATCCGGTAGACACTGCATTAGAAGTTTAGAACCACCATGAGCAACGACACTGCCACCTTACTCGGAGTCCTCGTCCACGTCCTTGACTTCGTCCTTGTCCCTCTTCCTCTTGGCCGATACTTCTTTGCTTGAACCGCACACTTGGTTGTTGCTCTTCATCCAACCCTTGTAGATATTGAAACAAAGGTAGCCATCCATTGCAGCGTAGTGGATGTGGTCTATATCTAGTACATTCCGCTGCCATGCATGACGATGAAATGTGTAATGAGGTTTCTCCAGTTTACGGTACGAAGGATGAACCATGGCTCCTGCCAGGGTCAGCATTGAAGGCTGACGAGAGGGCACCAGCCGATTCTTCTGGAGGTCGAAGGGGTTGCCTACAACGAGGCCTATCCGACCCAGGACTTCTTTGTCGTTCTTAAAGTCTACAGTAATGAATTTCACTGTTTTGTCCTTGAGGAAGTTCTTAAAATCCTGGCACTCAACGTCGGCATGGCATATGTGGTAGACCAAGCAAACGTTATGTACGCAAACCTGGATCACGGCGGGCTTCTTCCTCTCTTCGTCCTTTAGATCCTTCTCTCGTCCCAGGACTGTGGTGTACTCAACATCTACCCCAGTGACCCACTCATCATCTGAGTTTTCGAACATGCGTTTGAAGCGAGAAAGGCATCCTTTCACCGTCGCGGAAGAACGGGTGTAGATGACGTCGAACTCATCGCCGGTGATGGTTCTAACCTTGTACTCACCGCCGATCATGGAGATTTGGGATGCCATGGATTTGGGAGGAGGGTTAGGATTAGTGGAACTACCATAATGTGAATGGACGGGACGACTAGGAGCGAACCGTCGTAGTATTGAAGGATGTGTGGGGACGAGTAGGAGCGAACTGCCAGCGTGCGAACGGCAGGGTAGTGGCTTTCCATTCTCCCATGATACGGGCTTCCGAGAGCCCTTGGATCTGAGATCGAACGGTTGCATGGCATGATTCTAGACCTATGGGTGAATATCCTATTCTGGAGGGTTATTCTGCAAATTTTCAGCAACTTAGCATGCGACCGTTTGATCTCAGATCCAAGGGCTGCCAGCAGCCCGTATCATGGTCGCGCCTACCACGACCGTCGCGTCGCTCACGCGGTCGCTCCCTTGGAGATTTAACACGGTGCGTTAGGCTATCTGATGTTGGCATGTCATACATAGTCATCACTTAGTCACTCATACTACAACAAGGTTGGCTATAAGGTTGGCTATAAGTGTAATTTTTTTTACTCCTCTCTATCTCTTTCTTCGCACTCCCTCCATCCCATAATATAAGAACGTTTTTGACACTAGTGTAGTGCCAAAAACGTTCTTATATTATGGGACACGGGGAGTACTAGTATTTATTGCATTTGCCAAGGAGTGACCTCTTCCAATGAAATGGTGTTGCTAAGTTTGCTTCATTTAATTAGCTATAGACTCAAAATTGTCTTTTCACCTAGGTACACGCGCTTAGCACCGTTTCTTCCTTGGGTCACCAAACTAGTCTCTCTCCTCTTGATTAACTTGCCACATCAGACTTTATGCCTATGTGGCAAGCTTAAGCACCTGTAGGAGCAAGTAAAAGTAAGTACAATAGTGCGCTTTACATGGCATTTTTGCATATGTGGAGGAAAGAGAGGCAAGGAAAAAGTGGAGAAGTGGGCTCTCATGCAAGAGCCAGCCTCTACTACATGGTGGAGCATTGGGAGAGGCACATGTATGGAGGTGGTCAAGAATCGGGAGACTCACGCCGGTCGTAGCGCCGCAGTTAAAATGATAATGGCAAGTCAAATCACAGGGCCCCACCTGTCCAGCAGTAACTCGCTGTCAAATCACACAGCCCTACGTTTGCAGCAGCCTACTCCCTCGTCTTCTCGCGTCTCTGTCGAACAAACTAGGCAGAACTACCCCGCCTACCATGCAGGAAAAGCCCCGCCCTCGACTTTTAAATACAACTACATCCGCATAAGAGTCCAATGATATACTTTTTGTGACATAGTAACTCATATTTAGTTAGTCAAATGGATGACCTAGAACTACGTGCAGGCCCTATAAACCGAGACGCCTAAAAATAAAAAAACCAAGACGGAGAGGGTAGTTCAGCACGTATATTTTTAGATCAATATAGTCGGGATTCACCAAGGAGCAAAACCAAGAGGTAGGCTGCTCCTGTCGTCTTGGCGTAGCAACTCAAGCAGGGTCAGTCTGCACACGAAATGGCGACACACTTAACAGGACCCCTTTGGCTGACATGTGGCTCATCCACCGTCTTGTTCCACGTGCGATGCATCAGATTACAGTTCGGAGCAGCGGTTGGAATTGGAGGCACCCCGGTCGTAGCGCCGCAGTAGTAGAAAATGAGCGATGAGGGGTCAAATCACAAAGCCGCACCTTTCCCGCATTAAGCTGGACGGACGAAGCAACCATCATTTCACTCTAGGGCGCAAGAGCATAAAGAAAAGAGAAAACAATGATGCGTGCGGCAGCTACCTAGGGCACCCTAGGGTAGGGGTCTCCACTACAGATCCTTTTTTTTTTGAAAGCACCTCCACTACAAATCGGCTTCTCCCTCGTCCTCTTGAAGAAAACCGATCATGAGTGCGGCGGTAGGGTTTGTAGGAGTACTACGGCGTGCGGGGCCACGTCGTAGTAAACGGGTTCGAGTCGACGCCTTAAATATGTGTGGGCCGCTTGGTTTTCCAGGAACGAGGTAGCATTTTGGGTTCGGGGACCAGTGGAGATATAGTACGTACAAAAAATTGTGGACGTAGGTTTGATCGAAAGGCAATGATGCATGGGCCCTGCATTTTGATATACCCGGGGCCGCGTGAAATTTGCTACTCTACTCAAAACTAGTAAGGTACACATGTATTGAACGCATGAGATTTTGAAACCAAATTACGAATAAATACACACTATAGCATGTAAAGCTTTGAGTCACATATGCATGATGTAGATGTTCGTTTAGTTCTTATAGTTCATCTCATTCAAAATCAATTAGTTTTATAAAAATGTTAAGATTCATGGGGTTGTGCATTGTAAATCATAAAGTAAAAAACAAATAATGGCAATTCATTTAGAAAAAATAATCAATTATGATACAGAAGATTCTAGAACAAAGGAGAAGTGCTTGTGTTTTGAGGTTTGTGCATTATGCTTAAGTTCAACCATGGAGTCTTCTAAATTGTACATGTGGCAGATCTGGTGGAATGTTGATGATATCCAACGGCCAGTAGTGCTCGGATTTGCCTATCTCTGCACTGTCGGGTTAGCTTCATCCAGCGACCATCTTTCAAAGTTATTGGCACACTATATAGTTCTTGTGACATAGTTGCATGTTTTGGAAAAAAGCTACTAGTGGGTTGTACTATCTATTTAGGAATAGAAGATGTATACATGGAAGTTGTAGGGAAAGAGATGACATGGAGCATCTCAATTCCTATGAGTAGGGATTGGAAAAGAGATGTCATTTGGTTCACATCATAGGAACTTTTCTATTGAATCTAGAGATGACATGTATCTCAATTCCTATGAGGAGGGATTAGAAAAGAGATGTAATTTGGTTCATATCATAGGAACTTTTGTATTGAATATATGCTAATGTTTATTTTCCTTTGAAATTAAGGGAGTATAGGAATCCATTCATATGAACCAAGTGGCTCTAAAGCTATAGAAATGATATCATGTTTATTTCCTTTGAAATATGGAGTATATGAATCTATTCCTATGAATCAATTCGCTCTAAAGGAAAAAATCCTGTAAAAATCATATCATATAGAGTTCCTATGATATTCCTCGACACTAAAGGATGCTTGAAATTGTTGCGGGTGATACGATGGTCTTTCTTTGTAGACTCCTCACCCATCTTTATAGTTACCTCTCGAAGATGAATGAAATGATATATACATGGTATTCTACATGTGCAATTTGGTACACGAAAACTCGGTAAAAGTTTGTGAGGTTCGAATTTTCAATAAAGCTATATGCACTGCATTTCGGAACAGAGGGAGCATACGGCAGTTGCTAACACTCACGTGGAAGATTTGTGTGTAGGAGGAGTGGCTGTTCTGTTAAATGACATGGCAAAACTGACACTGTCGGATGCCGATCTAACGGTTCTTACGGCGTTCGTCAGGAAAAGGCTTGTGGCGAACGTTTGTCGGATAATGATTTACGGACACATGCATTGCATTGATACGTGCCCCCCTCTCTCTCATGCACACGCACCCTCACGAGTCACGACTCTCCCGAGTCCTCTCGCAGACTCGCACGTTGCACCCACCGTCTATCTGCAGGTAGACGTCACGCACATATGTGCTCTTCACACCCTACCCTCAGAACTTCTAAAAAACAAAAGACGGCGCGCACATTTTATTTTAGCTCACATGTCACACACTTATACTATTACTCTTGTGGCGAACGTTCTTTGCGCATAGTATATTGTACTCTCACGAAGAGAAGCGGTGCACGCACGCACTAGTTCTCTCACACCCACTCATGGGTACACGTAGGAGCACATTTTTTTGAAGCTGGTACAACAAAATCACTCCACTATATATAAAAGCAGGAGCCTTAGCGCTTGCTTTACTAGGGTTCCTCTCGTTCACTCTCTCATGCTCTCCAGATCTAAGCAACACATAGGCGGCCACACTCTCTCTCAGCTCACGGCTGGTCACAAATCCGGCCGGACAACCTCGACCGGGGCAGGGGTGTAGGTGCATCGTTCACGCTGTCGGCGGCGGCGAGGGAGGAGACCAACGGCCGTCCGCGCGTCCCGATCGGCGGTCGTGCCGTTCTCTCTGAGAGAGCGCCGGCTCGGGAGGGCCTCCGACCCCTTCTTCCTCCCTGCGGTATTGTGGCCAAGATGCGGCCTCCCGATGCCGTCTTTGCCACATGCCGACGACCCTCAGGTATATATTCCTTCGAAACCTGCCTTGCTCTATTGCCCCAGCTCCCTTCGTGTGGATCCTTTTCTACTTCCGTCCGCTGTTCCAAAGCCACCTAGACTTCTACTATTATTAGAAGTAAAGCTAGTTCATACAGTCGACTCAAAGCGTTGGTTCAAACAGGGAAGAAAGTGGGAAAGCTGTAGCATGATTCTAGGACTTGGTTCTAAGAGAAAACGGGGGAAAGTAGTAATATCTGTCACTATTTAAATAACCGTATTTCCTATTTGCGCAAACAGGGATGTCTGTCTCCGTATCGTTTCTATCCGCGCAATCAAAAGCACACACCTCAGTTTTAGTACAACTGCGCAAAATGAGATGTCTATCCCTCATTGCCGTCGTCTAACCTCCCGTCTTCAAGGTATCCCTACATTGGTACTAGTAACTAAGGTAGAATGACCAACGCAATCTAAAAGAAGATGATTCGTACGTTTTACTTCCTGATTGCAGTGCAGGGACGAGCGAAAACAACTGCATCCTAGTCCAGAATGCACTTTCTACCAGTTCATCCATGGACCGAGGACTAGCTAGCACGGCTGCACGGCGGTTTTTTGGACAGGTGCACGGACAAGAGGCATTGTGGTCTACTTATTTCTGCAAATAGCGGTGCTTAAATTTAGTGGAATGCACAAGCATTTCAGCTGGTCAGTACACTGCATGGTTCAGTTCAGCATTCCAGCTGAGACCACAATTATAATTGGTTATTCTGGAATGAGAACCTAACCCTGAATGGTGGCAACAAGAAAAACCAGAGTGAACTCCAGGAAATTTAAGCCTGCCGGGAGGCCCTTTGCTCAGAGAAGCCTTGCTTGTTTTTTCCTGATTTGTAAACCTTCTCACAACTTTGTCTTTTGCTGTGAACTAGTATATGTTTGTTATGTTCTATGAATCATTGAGATGTATAAAATTGCTTAACTTATGCTTTTCAAGTTTTTTATGAAGACGAGTTTAATGTGAGTGTTCCACATGAGCGCTGGACTAGCGTGTGAACGTTTGGAATTTATTACATTGTGGCCTCAATTAACTGCATGAACCACTGTAACAAGATACATAGTTGATTATATGTCAGACAGCAGATTGTTGATTGTTAGCTGGTCGATAGCCTAGTGTTGAAGCGAGCTGAGCCAATGTGTCGTGTTTTGCACAACTGCTTACAAGTGGGGTAGCACCAACAGTGTTTACAAGTACTTATGTATACGTCGGCGCACGGTTCTCGAACGAGTGCTCTATTTCATCAAAACACACACTGCTCGTATGATAAACCGTGACAACTTATGTCTTACCATGCCATATTCATGAAAAAACTAGTGAGGACGCATCTGTTTCAGCAACAATTATGATGGTTCTCACATGATTCACGGGCACACAAAAGTAGCAGCAGTTCCCATAGACGGATTCAAACAGAGTACTAGCCCCAGAGGGGTCGATAACAGGCAAGGTTCGGATAATTAGACACAATCCAAACTACTATTAAACACTAGCTGGGGCAACTATTTCATGCCTCGATCTAATTTGGGCTGGACACAAGACGGACCTTGCCATGAACATCATCGAGGACGTCCCGCAGCAGCTCAATCCTGTGAACCTTCATGAAGACAACCTTGTGGCCTTGCCACTGATAAACTTGTTTGTGGAGGCATGCCATGTCATCTTCCTGCGTAAGCTTGACAAGAACAGTATGCCTCACAAACGAAGGAGTAGCTTTGAACTTCTTGTGCTTCAGTACACCCTGGACAACACGCCTGACAACAGTGAGGCTGGAATACAACTCTTCATTGGTATAACCGCAAATGGCTTCCAGGATCCAACAGCCTAAGAACTCTGTTTTCCCAGTGCGTATATTCAGGCCGTCCGCCTCATAGCGAGTGACATGTACAACCACATAATCCTTGTCTGCATCAGGGCTCTAATTGAAACAGAAACAAATTCTGAATTACTTTTCAGTATAAGAAACACAAGTTATTTAAACCACTATGTATAGCATGGCATCGAAGCTAATAAAATTTTGCATTATTAATCACCACATACTTCCTTTTCTATAAAAAATCACCACATACTTAGATGAAAAACCACAATCGAGATCGGCAAAGAAGGAAATCACCTTGGGCAGCTCAGCGGGGGGGACACATCCTCGAAGGGGGAAAACTGCTCCTGCAGTGCCACGGGGGCTGTAACCTCAAACGGGGCATTGACCATCTCAGTAGTGGCCGTGAGCGTATCTGGGGTCAGCTCAGTGGTTGCCTCCATCTTCTTGGAGCTCTCTGTCTCGTGGGGATCAGCCTCCCGCGTCTGCTCCAATATCGGCAGATCTTTGCCTGGTTCTCCTTGGTCCATCATGAAACTGACGAATACTAGGAGACCACTGAAAGGAAAACACAATCGCAATGACAATGAAACAAAAAAGAGAGTGAGGATCGGTTACTGCTTTGCAAAAGTTCTTTTTTTTCTCTGAACGAAAATATACCAACATCACGGATCCGCTTACCTTCCCTTCGTTCGGAGAGAAGAACAGTGGCAGATGCGAGTGTTGCCTTTCTTGAAGACGGTGAGGGAGAAGGATAGTCCGAGGGAGAAGGGGATTCAGCGAAGAGTGAAATGATGGTTGCTTCGTATGTCAAACTTAGACTGCGGGGAGGTGGGATTTTGTGATACGACGGCTCGTTACTGCCGTGCTACGACCGGGGTGACTCTCCGCCTGCATACTGCCTTCTAATTTGGTGGATGGCATTTGGGCCCGCGCGCTGCATGGCCCGCATGTCGGTGATCAAAAGTATAACGGCATTCAGTAGAGGGAGACGTTTCAATGACCTAGGAGGAGCCAGAAGCGGTAGAGTGTCTCCACTGTACTAGTAGTAATTGTTTTTCTGGGTAGCTGTAGAGTGTCTCCATTGTACTAGTAGTAATTGTTTCTCTGGGCCCAAGACAAAACAGCCCATCCACACTAGTAAATAGTAAAATCAATTCAAAAGCCCATCCACACTGGGTGCTCTTCTTCCTCCTCGCTCCCACCCACCTCACGTCAGCTCACTCCACTCGTACCCCCAAATTCCTCACCTCACTCCTACAGAAAACCCTAGCTCCCCTTCTTCCTCACTCCTACAGAAAACCCCCAGCTCCCCTTCTTCTTCGCTCGCACTACAACTAGGCTCATCATTCGTTACTCTGCTCAAATCCGTGAGCGCGACGCGACGCCCTCAAGGAAAATGGAGTCGGCTGACCCCAGCGCCAAGAAGATTAGGCTCCCGCCAGCGGCGACGCCTGTTGTAGATCCCGCACCCGGCAGCGCGGGGAGAAGCGGCGACCCCGCCCCCACCGGATCCCAGGAACCCGTAGAATCTCGGGTGGACCGCATCAGCGATCTCTCGGACGCCGTCCTTGGGGAGATCATCTCGCTTCTCCCCACCAAGGATTGCTGCCGCACCCAAGTCCTCTCAATTTGGTGGCACCCTCTATGGCGCGCCGTGCCCCTTAATCTCGACTGTCGTCGGCTATCTCTCTTCAATAATTTTGAAATCCCAGAGCCATCATCTCCTCCCACCAGGGCTCCGTTCAAAGCCTCTGCATCCCGTCATGCTACCTGAGCAAGCATACCATGCCCTGCACGGTGGACGCCTGGCTGAAAACCCCTGAATTCACAGAACTACGGCTGCTTGAGTTCTACTGTTCCCCTGGAAATCACATACCACATACCGAACGCCATGAACTTGTGCCCTCAGCACCGATGTCCATCTCGCGGTTTTCGTCCTCTCTCCACACCACCACCTTTGCGCTGTGCTACCTACCAGACAATCTAGTACTAAACCTTCGACTCCCATTTCTCAAGAAACTTTCACTTGTGCGGGTTCGTATATCGGAGGCCTCATTGCACAGCATCATCCACTCCAGTTGCCCTGCGCTGGAGTGCTTGGTGCTTGTTTTCACAGTTAGAATCGGTTGTCTCCAAATAAAGTCGCCTAACCTTGTAAGAATTGGAATTTCTTTTGACGGAAGGCAGCTCATCATCCAAGATGCCCCTTCACTTCAAAGGTTGATCCTTGATTCTAGTTATTCACCGTTGCAAATAACCGTCCTCTCTGCGCCTAAACTGGAGACCTTGGGTGTAATACATGATCTCTGTGCTCATTTCAATATGGTGTTTGGCTCCACGGTTCTTTGGGTACTTTATATTATCATCTACACTTGTAACCATAAGCTGCATTTTAAATTTCTGCGCATAATTTATATATCATCTTGGAGTACACATTTTGTACTAATATTATGTTCTATGCTCAATGAAGAGTTTCTCCATGGATGGCCTATTAATGGTGCTGCATTCTGTCAAGATCTTATATATCCAAATGAATAGTTTTGATCTGAACAAGATTATTAGCTTGCTGCAATGCTTTCCATGTCTGGAGAAGTTGTATATAAAGGTGATAATTTCACGCACATTGGAAGCCCGCATATAGTGTACTAGAATTAACCGTTCAGCTGTTGCTCTTTCGACACTCTTCTTTTAGACCTTAACTGTTTTCAATCTTCATGTCTATTTAGGCAACAGGACGGGGTAAGAAAGTTATAACCAATCGGTGGATTCGTAAGCATCGGGATTTTCTCACTTCTCATGAGATTCGATTGAAGACAATAATGCTAGAACGATATGTAGCCAACCGTGCAAACACAAGATTTGTCACATTCTTCCTGCTGAATGCGAGGTTACTATTGTCCATCAGGCTTCAGTTTATCAGTAGCATGGTTTTGACGGATGGGTATGTCGAAGAGCAAAAAAAGGAGTTTCAGGTGGGCAAAAGAGCTTCTGAACATGCCGGGCTTCTATTTACAACATATTGTGGTCATAATCCAGTAAATTTTACGACCCAGGATGTTCATTCTATGGACCTGACCGATCCATTTGACTGTGACTGCCGAAAATAGTGCTGGAGTTAGATGTTCCTGCCCTTTTCAATCTGGTTTTTTTTGTAAACCTGATGAACAATTAACCCTCGTGCTTTTGTACAGTTTGTAAGCTGGAGTTAGCTGTTCCTGCCCTTTTCAACTCGGCTGTGACTATCATATTTTCTTTGAAACAAGGCAAATGGCTTGCCATTCGTTTAATTTAGAGTGAAATATTGTAACAAATCCCAACCAAGGGAAATAACATCACTCTCGCCGGCTTCTTGAGCTCACTGTGCATTACAGCAGCCAAGTGATTAGCCCCCACCAGCACCCACAAACTTATTTCGAACTAGCACATCAAATGGGCTGTAAATTTTCATAGGAAAGGCTGCATGACCGTGACAGATTTGGATTCTGACATTTGGGACCCGCGAGGAAATAGCCTATCCAAGGTGGTGTCGAGTTACTAGCCAGTCAACAAATGATTCGGCCTACCAGCCATTGGATTGACATCCAACATCTGTCGTGTATCTTCTATCTCTTGTCTTCTTCTTCCTCCAGCCGCCCAAACCAAACCACCCCGTCGGCTCCACCTGATCCCGCCTCCCATGGCTGGCTGCG
Organism: Triticum aestivum; assembly: GCF_018294505.1. NCBI lineage: Eukaryota > Viridiplantae > Streptophyta > Magnoliopsida > Poales > Poaceae > Triticum > Triticum aestivum. Next base: position 346,737,574 of record NC_057796.1, read on the forward strand.
CCTCCGCCGCCCTACCGTACGTACCCTCCAACGTTGGCCAGTCACTCCCTCTATTCCCCCACATGTCCTGTTATTCTCCGGTGACGTCAGCCCCAACACGCACCCGCGCCCGAACCAGTCAACCCTCGTACTCCCCTCCGCCTGCGACTGGACCGGCGCATCTTCAACGGCTCCTGTTCGTTCCGTCCGAGGCCTCGCCGTCGTCCTCCGCCTTGCGGCCTTGGTTCGCTCACTGTGCGCGGTGCGCCGCCCTCTTGCATTGTCAACGTCGTCAACAACTGAGAGGAACAAGGAGATGACTGTACGTGGAGAGGATGACAGTAGGGACCCACCAGCGTCATGGCAGTACGCAAGCAAGTGCCTCTATATTACAACCCCAAAAATATGGTTCCTCCTAATGGTTGGACATCTGGGGCTCACGCCATTGTCAACGTAGTCAATAAACGAGAGAATTACACTACGAGCGGCTGACACCAGGGACCCAGCAAGTCGCTCAGTTTTTTTTGAGGAACAAGCAGTTGTTATTTATACTAGTTTTAGCGATGGATCAGGGTAACAACGGGGCTGTGCGGGGGCTGTGGCCCGTCTAGCCAGGGTTTTATTTATGTTTACCACATCATGAGCCCGGTTGTGTTTTTTTCTTGCTGAAAATGGCTAGCCCAGTTCTATTTTTTAAAAGAAATACCCAAACAAGGCCTACTTGCTTTATCGGCCCTGCTGGGCTGCAAATCTTTCAAGACGAGGAGAGTTACATTCGGTTTGCCCAGAAATGGGCTGTACATTTTTAAAACACATCAAACCGGGAATTAGTTTCAAATTTTTTTCGTTACAAGATCTTAAATTCCATTGATTTTTATGCGTGGACAATTATTTGGAATTTATATTTATATAAATTATTTTTCAAAATAGTTTGAATGTGAATCGATATTTCTGGATTAAAAACAGTTGACCACACCGAAATATGCAAAATTTCGTATACTTTTTAACCGTGGCCACAATATGGGGTGTAATACTAACAAAAAGAAGATGGGCTCCAAAAAAATTCTTAAGAATTAGCAAATGGGTTGTACATTATTAGAAATAATGGCAGATGGGCTGTATGCTGTTTTCCACAGATTTGAGGCTGACTTGTGCGCCTACTACAGGTTGACGCGTATGCTTTCATAAAAAAAAGGTTGACGCACACGCAACGCCCTGTCAACTTTGTCAACACACGAGAGCAGTGACTGTTGGATGTCCAACCAACGGCTGTCGTGCTTCTTCAATCTTTGCTCTTCATGCTCCAACCGCTCAAACAAGCGCCGGCGGGACTGCCTGCTCCCTCCTCCCGCGGCCGGCTATGCTGCCGCGCGGGCCTCACGGCCCCACCGTACTCCCATCACTAGCCTAGCCATCCCTCTACTCACCCACACATGTTGTTATTCTCCGGCGACGGCAGACGAACCAGTAAACCCTCGTACTCCTCCACGTGGGAAACAACTGCCGAGTATTCCCTGGCTCCGTGTCGTTCCCTTCCTAGGCCTCGCCGTCGTCCACCGCCCTGGTGCTCTCGGCGTGGCCTGGTCAACGTGGTCAATGAACGACATCCATCGGAAGTGGACTGTACGTGGAGAGGCTGACAGCTGGGTCCACGGCCGCACGCAAGGAAATGCCTCCTTATTACGCGCAAAATAATGATTCATCCACCTGACAGCTAGGACCCACAGGAAGGGCCTCGGTATTTCGCGAAAAAAACGTTCCCCCGCTGACAGGTCGGACCCACCAGCTATATCTTCGCATGCAAGGAAGTGCCTCCTTATTACGCCCAAAAAAATGAATACCCCCTTGCTAGCTGGGACCCACCATATTGTTGGGCTGACTTGTGGGCCTACTAAGTTGACGGGGACGGAGGGCTTTGTCAACTTAGTCAATACTCCAGTGATCATATGATGTCCATCCAACGGCCATAGTGCTTCTTCAACCTCTGGTCTTCTTGCTCCAGCCGCCCAAAGCAGCGCCGGTCGTGCCGCCTGCTCCTGCCTCCCATGGCCGGCTGTGCTACCACGGAGGCCTCACCGCCCCCATACTACTCCCACCACTGGCCAGGCCATCCCTCCACTCACCCACACCCCCTGTTATTCTGCGGCGACGGCAGCCTCACACCGCAGCCGAACCAGTGAACGCTCGTACTCCTCTCCGCGTGGGCATCCACTGCCGCGTCTTACCCGGCTCCGCGTCGTCCCCTTCCTAGGCCTCGCCGTCGTCCACCGCCGTGGCGCTCTCGGCGCGGCATGGTCAATGTGGTCAACGACCGACTTCCATCGGAAGAGTACTGTACATGGAGAGGCTGACAGCTGGGTCCACGGCAGCCGCAAGGAAGTGCCTCCTTATTACGCGGAAAATAATTATTCCTCCACCTGACAGCGGGGACCCACCGGACCGGCCACCAGTATTTTGCGAAAAAATCGTTTCCCCCTGACTGCTGGGACCCACCGGACGGGCCACCGTATTTCACGAAAAAAACGTTCCCCCCGCTGTCAGCTCGGACCCACCGGAAGTGCCTCCTTATTACGCACAAAAAAATGAATACTCCCCCGGCTAGCTGGGACCCACCTTGGTGGGAGGCTGACTTGTGGGCCTACTAAGTTGACGGGGACGAAGGGCTTTGTCAACTTAGTCAATATGAACGATTCTAGCTCCAGTGACCGTACGATGTCCATCCAACGGCCGTAGTGCTTCTTCAACCTCTGGTCTTCTTGCTCCGGCCGCCCAAAGCAGCGCCGGTCGTGCCGCATGCTCTTGCCTCCCGTGGTCGGTTGTGCTGCCGCAGAGGCCTCACCGCCCCCTACTATTCCCATCGCTGGCCAGGCCCTGCGGCGATGGCAGCCTCACACCGCAGCCGAACCAGTGAACCCTCGTACTCCTCTCCGCGCGGGCTTCCACTGCCGCGTCTTCCCCGGCTCCGCGTAGTCCCCTTCCTAGGCCTCGTCGTCGTCCACCGCCGTGGTGCTCTCCGCGCGGCGTGGTCAACGTGGTCAAGGAACGACTTCCATCGGAAGAGTACTGTACGTGGAGAGGCTGACAGCTGGGTCCACGGCCACAGCCCAGTTTTTTTGTGATTTGCCAAGTAAGTCGCTTTGTCAGGCCTGTTGGGCTGCAAATCTTTCAAGACGAGGAGAGCTTTCATTCGGCTGGCCGAGAAAATGGCCCATTAGTAATGAGAAATGGGCTGTACATTTTTAAAACACATCAAACCGGCAATTAGTTTCAAATATCTTTTTTTTTCATTTCAAGATTTTAAATTACATTAATTTTTATGTGTGGAGAATTTGTTGGATTTTATATTGATATACATTTATTTTTAAAATCAGTTTGAATGTGAGTCGAAATTTCGGGATTAAAAACAGTTTGGACCGCACCGAAATATGCGAAATTTCGTATAATTTTTTAACCATGCCACAATGGGCTGTAATGCTAACAAAAAGAATATGGGCTCCAAAAAAACCTTAAGAATTAGCAAATGGGCTGTAAATTATTAGAAATAATGGCAGATGGGCTGTATGCTGTTTTCCACATATTTGAGGCTTTCCTAAAAAAAGGTTGACGCACAAGCACTGACTGTTGGATGTCCATCCAACGGCCGTCGTGCTTCTTCAATCTCTGCTCTTCCTGCTCCAGCCGCTCAAACAAGCGCCGGCGGGACTGCCTGCTCCCTCCTCCCCGCAGCCGGCTCTGCTGCCGCGCAGGCCTCACCACCCCACTGTACTCCCATCGCTGGCCTAGCCATCCCTCTACTCACCCACACCTGTTGTTATTCTCCAGCGACGGCAGACGAACCAGTAAACCCTCGTACAGTCGTACTCCCCTCCGCGTGGGAAACAACTGCCGACTCTTCCCTGCCTTCGTGTCGTCCCCTTCCTAGGCCTCGCCGTCGTCCACCGCCGTGGTGCTCTCGGCGCGGCGTGGTCAATGTGGTCAACGATTGACTTCCATCGGAAGAGTACTGTGCGTGGAGACGCTGACAGCTGGGTCCACGGCCGCAGCAAGGAAGTACCTCCTTATTACGCGCAAAATAATTATTCCTCCACCTGACAGCGGGGACCCACCGGACGGGCCACCATATTTCGCGAAAAAAACATTTCCCCCTGACTGCTGGGACCCACCAAAAACACATTCGCACGCAAGGAAGTGCGTCCGGGCAAAAAAACAAAACGATTCGCCCCCTGACTGCTGGGACCCACCAGCAACATCTTCGCACGCAAGAAAGTGCCTGACAGTCGGGACCCACCTGGTCGAAGCGTACGTAGCGGTGTCATTCTGGTCGCGAACGTGCACGTACATATATACTAGTGGATGTAGAGGCGTGCACGTGTCGTAGTAGAGGCGCGCACGTAGCATGTACACGTACGTACAGCGGCCAGGGTGCAAGAAAGAAAATACGGCCACGTATGTGTACATACGGGCGGGGTCTCGAACGCCTACTCACGCATACGTACGGCGAGGGCTCGTTGACATGGCTGGGTCGGAATGGAGAAACAGCGTCGTCGTCGTGTTCATGGGGAGGCAATGGAATGCGTCATGTTCATGGGGAGGCAACGGAATGCGTCATGTTCATCGGGAGGCAACGGAACGCGTGGGAGCCAACCGGCTGGGTCGGAACGGAATGCATGGTCGTGTTCATCGGGAGGGCTTGGACGGAACAGGCGATGGAAATGAGGCCTGGCGTACCGCAGAACGGAGGAAACGGCCTTGTGTTCGACGGGCCACGTTCGAAACGGGATCCTGTTCATCGGGAGGGGTCTGGCGTACCGCAAAATGGACGAAACGGACCTCCTACGGTCAAAATGGGGGTCCTGTTGATCGGGAGGGGTGTGGCGTACCGCAAAACGGACGAAACGGACCTCCTACGGTCGAAACGGGGGTCCTGTTGATTGGGAGGGGTGTGGCGTACCGCAAAACGGACG
>NC_057796.1:346742526-346742851 GCF_018294505.1 Triticum aestivum
GTCGTGTTCGTCGGGAGGGCTTGGACGGAACAGGCGATGGAAACGAGGCCTGGCGTACCGCAGAACGGAGGAAACGGCCTTGTGTTCGACCAGCCACGTTCGAAACGGGATCCTTGTCATCGGGAGGGGTCTGGCGTACCGCAAAACGGACGAAACGGACCTCCTACGGTCGAAACGGGGGTCCTGTTGATTGGGAGGGGTGTGGCGTACCGCAAAACGGACGAAACGAACCTCCTACGGTCGAAATGGGGGTCCTGTTCATCGGGAGGGGTGTGGCGTACCGCAAAACGGGACTCCACGGGATACTGTTCATCTCCACCGTCGA